>NC_056728.1:1665587139-1665836086 GCF_019279795.1 Protopterus annectens
ATATAATTTAATGTTTTAAGGTTAAATCCCATGAAAGTGACACAGTTGTTGATTGTTTTGAGGTAGTTAGTAATAAATGAACCGATGTTTTCTGTTGAAGCATCAGGTAGTCTGTATTACCAAATTATCAGTTTGGAAAAGTGCAAGTATACTGGTATAATGCTGAAGGCAGTTATAAAAACACTAAGAGCTACCCATAGCCGGCCTTAGGCATAGGCCAACTAGGTGGCCGCCTAGGGCGCCGCTCTAGCAGGGGCACTTTTCCAGTATTTATTTGGTGTAGGTAGATGAGGATGGGGGCACTAGGTGGTGTGGAGGGGGGCGCCATAGAACCCTTTTGCCTAGGGCACCAGTTGACCTAAGGCCGCTCCTGGAGCTACCGGGCCAGTATAGACCCCTGTGAAACCCCTATCTCAACTTAAGTGAAGAAGGAGCTGCCTTCCTTGACTTTGAATAATTGTCCACTAAGATAGCTTCTTATCCAGTTAGACACAGTGTGTGTGTGTGTGTGTGTGGGGGGGTTAGTCTGCAAATCAGCAAACAATTTAATTCTTGAGGAAGCTGAAGATGTTGGCACTGAAGAGCAATGTCAGGTTAGTTCAATGCTTTGTTCATACCATGAAAGATGTGAGGCAGCATCTAGCCTTTTTTAAATAATAAATATTTTATTATTAATAATAATAATAATAATAATAATAATAATAATAATATCCATTTATTAATCAGGTAGACCCATTGGACACACAGCCCCTTTTCAGAGGTGACCCACAGGCAATGTCTGGTTAAGTGACTTGCTTAATGTCACGCACAGTAGGCAAATGAGGGCTGAAGGAATCAAACCCTGTACTACAGGAACCACAGCTCACAGTCTTCACCTCTTTACCAAATACTAGACTAATTTAATTTAAATTAAAAATATTAATTTAACATTAGAAGCATTCAAAACATTTGAACATAAACTCATGAATACAATTGACTAGGATATCCCCATGCCCATGGAACAGGGAATGAATCCTTGATTGGGACTCATAGCCGGCCTTAGGCATAGACCAACTAGGCAGCTGCCTAGGGTGCCACTCTAGCAGGGTCACTTTTCCAGTATTTGTTTGGTGTAGGCAGACCAAGATGGGGCACCTGATCTTGTGGTGGGGTGCACCATGGAGCCCTTTTGCCTAGAGCACCAGTTGACCTATGGCCGCTCCTGCTGGGACCCAGATGTCCCATATTCCATTAGTGTCAAGAACACTGGAGTGGCTGCGCCAGTAGTATGGGAGTAAGTGGTTGATGTTAGCTCATCCATCCTAGGGCAGGGAAGTGGTTCTGGCTCACTGTTTGTGACACCTAGTGACAGCACTGGGCATTGCATCTGCGGCAAGCATATGTCATAGCATCATAGGAAGTTACTAGGCTATTGGCCCTGAGGCCCTTATAAGCTTAAGCAAGAGTTTAACCCATGTATAGACAAATCAGCACCTGATGCCCCTGTCCAGCAGGGGCACGGATGAAATCCCAGGGATGTATTTTCTATTTCCCATCCAGTTATGCCTCTGGGACACAAATCTGTCCCGCCAACAAGTCCTATTGATGACACAGACCAGGTTGTGGCCTCGTGTGCGGGTTACTCGAGTGGAGCTTGACTTGCAAATATACAGCAGTCCCATCAAAGCCTCAGGGGTCTGAGATCGCCTTGTATGCCAAACAGAGGTCCCCTCTGAGGAGTCTGTATGAAACAGAGTAGAGGGATAGGGCTTTTAGACTATCTGTGTGTGGAAGATTTTTGAGGTCCTGGATTCTTCTGATGAGGAACCTCTGTGGTCTCTCCAGCTGCTGCATGTGCTTTGTGAGGTACATGCTGAATGGGGTGCTGTAGTCAATAATGGGCCTTATAAGGGAAGAATACAGGGATGTTATGACCTCCTTGTCCCTGGATGAGATACCCTTACTTATGAGGTGGGCCATGTAGAAAGCTTTCCAATATATTGGAAGCAACATGGTGGTTAAAAATCAGGTTGCTATCAATCTGGGTGCCCAAATCCCTCACGACTGGCTGCATACTTAGGACATTGTTATTAATGTGATAATTTGTGGGGACATCACTTTCCCCAAAGGGGGTGATGATGCATTTTTTTTTTGTATTCAGCTTGAGGGCATCTTTCTGACACCAGTCATTTGTTTGGGTGAGACCCTCTTGGAGGATGTCCATGTCACTAGGGGAATTGATGACAGCACCCAGCTTGCAGTCATCTGCAAACTTGGTCAGCCATAGCCATGTTGCTTGTGTTGTGCAATTATTAAGTAGCCTGCATCATATGGAGCTCAAGAGTGCCTCTGCGGGGGACCATTCCATGAGAGTGGTGGATAGGCCATTCTGCTGGACCTACAGCTGGCCAACTCCCTATCACCCAACTCTTATCGGGGGGGGATAAATGAGCTGATTAGGCTCTCTGGGCAGGAACAAATGGGTCATAGGACTATCACCCCCAGTGGAATGCATGAGCCAACTGAATGAAATAAAGGAGCCATCGAGCAGGTCCAGCAGAGGCAAAAAAAAGTACCTCTGCGTATGAAAAGAAACGGTTTAGCCTGTTAGAAAAGGTATATACAATATTTGTAGAACATTGAATGAAGTAAAAAACTGCACAACAATAACGTAAGCCACATTGTTGACATAGAGAACTTAACCAAAGTGAAAATCACAAATAACAGGCTGAGATTCTCATACTTAATGTAATGATATTTTATCTAAGGTAATACATTGCCCAGTTAAGTCCTGTTGAATTAAATTAAAATATTTTAAGTTGGCATTGATAATGCTCCATATTATTTGAGCACAAGAACAGGAACAAAATATGTGAAATATAGCTGCATCTTTCACTCCATACCTCCTGTCTAAACTGAAGAGCCTGGAAAGTATATGGCTATTTGGTTGGGGTGTAATAAGCTTTTATTAATTATCTCAAATTGTGTGTAATGCAACTTACCTTGCAATTCAGAAAGGCTTACCATGAGGTTTCCTGCTGGTGGAGACCTTAGTGTGGGGGGGGGGGGCAGTCCAGCTGGTCAAGACACATGCTAATGCAATAATCCAGGGAAGCAGTTATTGCCAATTAGTCAAGTGCTCTTCCCAAGAAGTGCCTGCGACTTCTGACTTATACTGCCAAGTGAGTCAGAAAATCAGTTTGCTATGTAGTTTTCTACTGTTGGAGGAACAAGTGAATGCTGTCAAATGGCAGTGATTTCCATTCAATCTTATGGAAGTAGTCATGGTACAGGTAAATTCTGCAAAGACACAGGGATAGAGCCTGTTAGTGTGGATGCATATGTGTGTGCAGGTGTGTGTGCGTGTGCGCGCGCACTTGCACGCATGCACGCGAGCCTGCATTCATGGGTGTCTGTTTGTAGGGGCATGAATGATGAATGAATGTGTGTGTGAGTGTGTGTGTGTGTGTGTGTGTGTGTGTGTGTGTGTGTGTGTGTGTGTGTGTGTGTGTGTGTATGTTTTGAGTGGGTGAATGTCTGAGTATTTTCATGAGTGAGATCAACTGTGGGGGGATCTGTCTGTTTGGGGCGGATATGGGGGTGGTCTGGAAGTGTGCGTGTGGGGGTGGGGTTCCTTTGCCAACTTGATGTATGGGCTGCCAGGGAAAACACTACCGCCATCAGATTTGACACTATTAGTGTTAAACAATGGTGATTCAGAGATACCCTAGTGAGCTGATAATGAAAACTTTCTCATTGTGGCCATAGCTGTCTCTAAATCACATTTTCTTGTTGTATATATTAACTTACTTGTGGTAGACAGTTTGTGCAAGCAGTGAGAATCCTTCTGTAGCCTAGGGTTAGTGTATGTAAGTCAATAATTTCTGTATTCTTTTCCAGGTGTTTTTATTGTCCAGAGAGTTATCATATGTTGTTGCTAAGTTTACAGCTAAAGGAGACCATGAAGAAGCTATGGGAGACTGACATGTCCCCCATTAAGCAGACTTTCTCCACATATCCCCAGATAAAATTTGCAGTCACCTGTCTAGTCATCCAGACTGGTTTTAAAAGTTGCTAATGAAATACTCATTAATGCATAAGACAGTGCCAGTGGCACAGCAAATAGAATGCTTGCCTTTAGTCCAGAAGGTTGTGAGTTATGTTCCCACACCAGGTAAGTTGATCGATTGCATTGTAGTATAAGGGGGGTACTGCACTCCTGAGTGTGCCATCTTTTGGATGAGGTGCTAAACCAAGGGCCCATCTTCCTGAGTTGGTGGTAGCTCAGGTGGATGTAAAAGATCCCATGGCACCTATCAAAAAGAGTTGAGGAAGTTCCGCAGTGCCCTAGCAAACTTTCCTCTAATAGTATAAATACCACCTTGGGTCTCCTCTTAGAAGAGATTACTAACCTGGTCAACAAAGGATAAATAAATAATATAAAAAAAAAAGACAGCCTATTTCAGAACTGGGGGAATACACTGAGTTAGGCATCTGTCACACCATCTGATATTGTTGATTTGTTAGTTTAGGTTTAGGTCTGTAGAAATGTGTGAGCTTTATCACCAGTTCTGTTTAGGTGAAGAAGTTCAAAGAGTGCTGAGTTATTCATAGCATGGAAGGTTAAGCAGAGATCATTCCTTGGGAGTCTGTATGACACTGTCTAGAGGGACACTGCCTTTAGTCTAGTAGAATAGCTAAAGGTATTGAGACCTGACATCTTTTCATTGAGGAAACATTGAGCTCTCTCAAACTGGATTAGATGCTTAATGAGGTACATGCCAAAGGGTGCATTATATTCAATGATAGGCATAATAAGAGATGAATGACATGGGACTGTAACTTCATTGGACCTTGATGAGATATCACAGAGGATAAGCTGTGCAAAGAAGAAGGATTTTCTAACTGCCAAAGAGATGTGGTTATCAAAGGAGACTGTCTTTTCAACATATGTACCCAAGTCCCTGATAACTGTGTCAAATTTCAGTGGAATGTTTTTTTTTAATACCTTTATTAAATTTTCACTTCTGTGTGGAGTCTGCATGTCCTCCCCGCGGTTGAGTGAGCGTTCAAAAGACATGCGTAAATTGGCACCTCGGCGTTCGTGAAAATCTACTGCCAATCATTAGCGGACCGGTGTTCCGCTGTGGCGACCTCTAACCGGGAAGAGCCGAAAGACAAACAACAACAATATTAAATTGTCACTTGTGACACAGGCCAGCTTACATTTATATAAAAGAAAACAAACCTTATTAACATGTTCACAATTACAAACATTAAATATCACATATATTCTTCTGTACAATATAATCAATTCAACATTACATAAATTGGTCAGTTCCTGCTATCCCTTAAACCTCATTTCTCCTCCAAAACATCATTCTGTGCATCTATTATTCCATCTATTATTTCTACATCTTCTTTTATTTCTATGCAATTTGCTCCTACTATTTTCTAGAATCCCTCTTCTAGTTCCTTTATCTCATAGGTTCATAGGTGTGTACTAGGCTAATGGCCTTGGAGCCTTTACAAGTCTAGCCCATAGACGTGCCCTGGCATCATGCCGCCTGATGTTAGTTCCCAGTGCCTCTATCAAGTAGAGCCACTGGAGTGATCCCTGGGGTGAACTTTCTATTTCCCATCTACTCATCAAGATTTTTCTTGAAGATGGCCAGTGAGGTGCTCTGTTTGACATGTATGGGAAGTCTATTCCAGAGCATGGGTAGTCTCTGGGTTATGAACCTGTCCCTCCAGCATGTTCTTTTGATTGTGGTAATGAGGTTGAGATCTCTGGAGTGTGTGGAGGGATTGGGATTTCTTTAGATGTAGCATTTCTAACAGAACTGGGTCAGACTTGACTTTGTAAGTCAGGCAGAGATTGCCTCTTAGTAGATGATATGAGACAGAGAATAGCTGGTGTTTTTTTTTAGTCTGAGTTTAAGGCCTAAGATCCTCTTTGTGAGGTACTTTTGTGGCCTTTTCAGCTGTTGCATGTGTCTAGTGAGGTACATTTCAAATGGGGCATTATACTCTGATTGGCCTAATGAGGGAAGAGTAGAGAGAGATGATGACCTCTTTCTTCCTGGATGCAAAACCCTTGATAATGAGATGTGCCACATAGAAGGACTTTCTGACCACAGTGGCAATGTGGTGGCCAAAGGAGAGGTTGCTGTCAACCTGTGTCCCAAGAACTCTTATATAATGCCTTCAGTGTTCAGTGGGCTCCCATCGATGTAGTAATTAGTGGAAACTGAGTTTTTCCCAAAGGGGATCATGATGCATTTTTTGGCATTAAGCTTAAGGCCATGGTTTCTACACCAGTCATTGGTCTCAGTGAGGCCTTTCTGTAGGATGTGTACATCACTTGTGGAGTTAATAATGGCTCCCAGCTTGCAGTCATCTGTGAACTTGGTCAGCCATATGCCCTCCATGTTGGAGAGTTCACACAGTGTGAAAGTAGAGGACTCCAAGTCAGACTGCCGACCAGTGATGAGTGGAGTCCCACAGGGATCGCTCCTGGGTCCTCTCCTGTTCGGCATCTACTTCTCAGAAGTCCAGGCCAACACAAAGGGACTCTGGCTGACCAAGTTCATAGACGACTGCAAGCTGGGAGCCATTATTAACTCCCTAAGTGATGCAGACATCCTACAGAAAGACCTAGCTGAGACCAATGACTGGTGTCAAAACCATGGCCTTAAGCTTAATGCCAAAAAATGTGTTGTCATCCCCTTTGGTAAAAACTGAGTTTCCACTAATTACCACATGGATGGGAGCCCACTGAAGACGTTAGAAGAGATCTGGGGATGCAGGTTGACAGCAACTTCTCCTTTGACCACCACATTGCCACTGTGGTCAGAAAGTCCTTCTGTGTGGCACATCTCATTACCAAGGGTTTTGCATCCTGGAAGAAAGAGGTCATTGTCTCTCTCTACTCTTCCCTCATTAAGCCAATCATCGAGTTAATGCTCCATTTGGCATGTACCTCACTAGACACCTGCAGCAGCTAGAAAGGCCACAGAAGTACCTCACGAAGAGGATCCTAGGCATTAAACATGGACAGACTCAAAAGACTCCAGCTATTCTCTGTCTCATATTGCCTACTTAGAGACAATCTCTGCTTGATGTACAAAGCCATGTCTGACCTAGTTCTGTTAGAAATGCTACATCTAAAGAAATCTCAATCCCTCTGCACCACATGCTTCAGAGACCACAACATCATTACCACAATCAGCAGAACATGCTGGAGGGACAGATTCCTCACACAGTGACTGCCCATGCTCTGGAATAGACTTCCCATACATGTCAAGCAGAGCACCTTGCTGTCCCTCTTCAAGAGAAATCTTGATAAGTGGATGGATAATAGAAAGTTCACCCCGGGGATCACTCCAGTGGCTCTACTTGATAGAGGCACTGGGAACTAATGTTGGGTGGCACTTCAATGGGTTAGGCTTGTAAAGGCTCCAGGGCCATTAGCCTAGTACACACCTATGGACCTATCATTTCTAGAATCAGTCATGGGATCACCTTTTGTGCAGGGGCACCACAACTGTCATTTTCCATACCTGAGGGACATAACCAGTGGAAAGACTCATCTTCAAGAGTTGATGAAGGGTTTTTGTCAGGTGGGAACTTATGCTTCTCAGGAGATATCCAGGGATATTGTCAGGACCCATAGAACCAGAGTTTTAAATTTTGGAAAAATAACAAAAGGGGCTTGGCCATGTTTAGCCCAAATAAATGAGCAATTAACTTGATAGAATAAGTTTGTTTTAGCAATAAGAGTACAAATATCAGAGACAGGCTCTGTGAAAAAGAGGTTTTGCTTAAATACTTCATACACAGAAGTATGTTCAACATTTGAGGCAAATCTGGATTTAAGAGTAAGCCATAAGGTGTTAATTGTGAATGTATAACTTCTCAGTGAACGGTGAACATAACAAATTTTCCTTAGAGGTATATTCTCTATGAACAAACTAGCATGTCGAAAAGAGGAAACTGGGTGGAATTTATCACTCAGTAAGATACATGGATTATTAATAACTGGATGAAAAAAGGTAAAACTCTTTCTAATTCTAGTATAGTGATAAGCTCCTGCAATGATTTCTCATTGTCTGCAAAAAAACGTATGAACTCTTAAACTGTTTAATGTTTTAGTAGTTATAAAAAGCAAGGCATAGAAGCTGAGCACTACTGATTCAATAGCCCTCGATCAAAGTATAACTTATTTGGGTGACTATGCTTCATTTTCCTTTGCTAATGCAATTGCTGCCTATCATCTGCTTCATCCTGCTAACAAATAATACACTCACAGGTCTGTCACTTAACCCTTCTCCTTTTTTAGGTGAAAATAATCTATATGTAGGAAAAACTGGTTTAGTGGACTCAATAAATTTATGTTCTGTGAAGACATAACCAAGTGCTCTTTTACTGGGGAACTGACGTTGAATTTACGAAGAAGAAAATATGGGGAAATATTCATTTAGACAGCTGCAATTTTGAAAATTAAAAATTTCTTAGCCAAGTATGTATTTAAATCTTGCCTAATTTGATTTCAACATTTTAAAGGAATAATAGAATCATTCTGAGAAAAAGTGAGTGTCACCTAGTACAGTTTTGTAAACATATTTTAAGCTATATAAGTCCAATTGATTTAATACATTCTAGTCATCGAAAGAGGAAATAAAACAACCCGATTTTATTTAAGCTTAATTTGAAGTTAGAAACTTTAGAAAATAAGATAATGCATCTTGAATCTATCAGATGATGTCATCCAGAAAAGCAATAAACAAAATAGTTAGCACTTCTTTGAGAAATGAAATATTAGAATTTGAAATGAGATGTATAAAAAGAGGTTCTGTATAGATATTAAGCAAATCCAGCAACAGTGGATAGCCTTGTCAATTGGCTTAGGGAAGTTTTTCCTGAGGATTTAGATGGAACTTCACGACTCATGTTAAGGGCTGCACAATGCATTACTAGTGGATTCAGAGACATGTTCATCTGCAGTGAGGAAAGAGCTCATTATCAGCAAATTTGATGTCTGAATTACCATTAACTCTTGCGAATACTAATCAACACTTTCATGTAGTACTTAACACCCTTGGTTGATGCATCATTTTAGTAGAGCCTTCCTTCTTTCACCCCCCCCCCCCACACCATAAACTATACCTGATGTCTTCTTTTTTCCTGCCCTGATAATTCACGGATAATTATACCCAGTAATTAATAGAAGACATTAAGAGTTTTACACTTCACATCCTTGCTAGTGCAAAAGCTGTTATTCTAGTGGCTTTCTAAGTTTGTCAGAAGATTAATAAACATCCATCTCTATGTCTTTGTCCCACCATTACTTTTGGTTTTTACTTACTTACTTACATTTGTTTACTGGGAAATGTTTTCACTACAGTTCTCCCTCTATGAGGTGACAGGTATGCATTATGCTCCTTGTTCCTCTCCCTTGTAACTCACAAACTGTTGCAAGCATTGAATAATGCCTGAGATCCCCAATATATAACAGAAACCCTCGCTTCACTAACTTATCAGTTAGTACAGTGGATTAGTGTTCATGTTTCTGTGGCAATGGTGCAGTGTTTGAAACTGCTTCCCCCCTTGTTATATTTGATGTGTAGGGATAAACAAACTACTGCACCCAGGACAAACCACCACACCAATTCCCTCTGCCTGCACTGACAAACTACCAGAGGATGTCGCTAACACCTTCAACAGTTTCTTTACTAGAACTGTCCATTCCCTAGCCGGCCAACTACCCCAACATTCCCCTAACTCACTTGATTCCAATCTCACTACCTAGCATTCCTTCAGCTTCCAACCAGTCACCACATCTTTTATTTGTACACTAATCAAAAAATTAAAACCCACGACACTAGCTGCTGATCTTCTCCCTGCTGATTATCTGCAGAAAGCAGCAGATGCTATTGCATGTCCCATCTCCATCCTAATCGACCGCACCATATCAGAAGCCATAGTCCCATCCATTTGGAAAATATCTCATGTTATACTCATTCATAAAGGTGGTAGTTCTACTGAACTGTTTAACTTCAGACCGATAGCCATCCTGTCGCCAATAACTAAAATTATGGAAAAGTGCATCCATAAACAGTTACTTCACTATCTAATCCAAAACAAGATATTGGCCAACTCGCAGCATGGCTTTAGGCCACACCACAGCACCACTTCAGCCATTCTCTCCTTCTCCAATACTATTAATCATAACAGAAACAGTAATAAATTATCCTCCGCCCTTTTCTTGGACCTCTCAAAGGCTTTTGACATGGTTAACCACCAACTTCTCATCCATACCCTGAAAACAATTTACTTAGACACCCACGCTCTCCACTGGTTCCAATCATATTTGAATGACAGACAGCAAGCTGTTCTTTGGCAGAATAAACTATCCAACCTCCTACAAAACACCTTGGGTGTCCCCCAAGGGTCCATTATAGGCCTCCTTCTGTTCTCCATATTCATCAACGATCTGCACTTTGTCATCCCTAAAGCAATTTGCATTCAGTATGCAGATGACCGGGACTGGTCTTAGGTCAACTGGTGCCCTAAGCTAAAGTGCTCCACGGTGCACCACCACACCACCTGGTGCCCCCATCCTGGTTTATCTACACCAAATAAATACTGGAAAAGTGCCCCTACAAGAGCGGTACCCTAGGCAGCCGCCTAGTTGGCCTATGGCTAAGGCCGGCTATGCAGATGACTCTCCCTTGATCTGCTCTGCCTCCTCTCGGACAGAACTTCAAGCATTAACTCAGGATATCTTTAACAGAACTGAAACTTGGCTTTCTAATCGTCGACTGATTCTAAACCCCAACAAAACAAAACTACTACTTTTCCCCCAGGCCAAAAGTCCAAAGAATTACACTTCTCCATCATTTCTAACAATAAGACCATACTATCCCCAAATGTCTGTACAAAGCTCCTAGGTTTTACCATAGATTACAATCTTAAATTTGATATGCACATAAGTAAAACTATTACAACCATTAATAAAAAACTCGGTTCCCTATATAGGATTAAACCATTCCTTACCACAACTGCCAGAACTATCATTGCCTGCTCTCATCAACCCTGAGTCAGGCAGAAATTAGAACTAATCAATTAAGGACTCATTCATAAGATAGAAGAGGTCATTTAAGGTTAATCATTTGTGAACTGAGGGGGTGGAGCTAGGAACTAAACCTTCTATTTAAGGGGTAAAATAAAACATTTCAGAGCTTTACCAGAAAAGCTCATCCAAACTCTGCTACACTTTGCTGTGAAGGAAAGCTTAGTTTGCTTTTATTTTTTGTATTTTGTAATACTTTATTGCCTTTTTATATTTTGAATATTGTGCTTTGTTTTCTTTACCTTGTGTTTTACTTGCATTCTGCTTTAACAGCATATTAAAACTTCAAAAGAGACCACAGCTCTGTCTCTTCTGAGTCAGGCAGAAATTAGAACTGAGTCAGGCAGAAATTAGAACTGATCAATTAAGGACTCATTCATAAGATAGAAGAGGTCACTTAAGGTTAATCATTTGTGAACTGAGGGGGTGGAGCTAGGAACTAAACCTTCTATTTAAGGGGTAAAATAAAACATTTCAGAGCGTTACCAGAAAAGCTCATCCAGACTCTGCTACACTTTGCTATGAAGGAAAGGTCAGTTTGCTTTTATTTTTTTTGTATTTTGTAATACTTTATTGCCTTTTTATATTTTGAATAGTGTGGTTTGTTTTCTTAACCTTGTGTTTTACTTGCATTCTGCTTTAACAGCATATTAAAACTTCAAAAGAGACCACAGCTCTGTCTCTTCTGAGTCAGGCAAAAATTAGAACTGAGTCAGGCAGAAATTAGAACTGATCAATTAAGGACTCATTCATAAGATAGAAGAGGTCACTTAAGGTTAATCATTTGTGAACTGAGGGGGTGGAGCTAGGAACTAAATCTTCTATTTAAGGGGTAAAATAAAACATTTCAGAGCTTTACCAGAAAAGCTCATCCAGACTCTGCTACACTTTGCTGTGAAGGAAAGGTTAGTTTCCTTTTATTTTTTGTATTTTGTAATACTTTAACAGCATATTAAAACTTCAAAAGAGACCACGGCTCTGTCTCTTCTGAGTCAGGCAGAAATTAGAACTGAGTCAGGCAGAAATTAGAACTGCTCAGTTAAGGACTCATTCATAAGATAGAAGAGGTCACTTAAGGTTAATCATTTGTGAACTGAGGGGGTGGAGATAGGAACTAAACCTTCTATTTAAGGGGTAAAATAAAACATTTCAGAGCTTTACCAGAAAAGCTCATCCAGACTCTGCTACACTTTGCTGTGAAGGAAAGGTTAGTTTGCTTTTCTTTTTTGTATTTTGTAATACTTTATTGCCTTTTTATATTTTGAATATTGTGCTTTGTTTTCTGTACCTTGTTTTACTTGCATTCTGCTTTAACAGCATATTAAAACATCAAAAGAGACCACAGCTCTGTCTCTTCTGAGTCAGGCATAAATTAGAACTGCTCAATTAAGGACTCATTCATAAGATAGAAGAGGTCACTTAAGGTTAATCATTTGTGAACTGAGGGGGTGGAGCTAGGAACTACACCTTCTATTCAAGGGGTAAAATAAAACATTTCAGAGCTTTACAAGAAAAGCTCATCCAGACTCTGCTACACTGTGCTGTGTAGGAAAGGTTAGTTTGCTTTTATTTTTTGTATTTTGTAATACTTTATTGCCTTTTTATATTTTGAATAGTGTGGTTTGTTTTCTTAACCTTGTGTTTTACTTGCATTCTGTTTTAACAGCATATTAAAACTTCAAAAGAGACCATAGCTCTGTCTCTTCTGAGTCAGGCAAAAATTAGAACTGAGTCAGGCAGAAATTAGAACTGCTCAGTTAAGGACTCATTCATAAGATAGAAGAGGTCACTTAAGGTTAATCATTTGTGAACTGAGGGGGTGGAGCTAGGAACTAAACCTTCTATTTAAGGGGTAAAATAAAACATTTCAGAGCTTTACCAGAAAAGCTCATCCAGACTCTGCTACACTTTGCTGTGAAGGAAAGGTTAGTTTGCTTTTATTTTTTGTATTTTGTAATACTTTATTGCCTTTTTATATTTTGAATATTGTGCTTTGTTTTCTTTACCTTGTGTTTTACTTGCATTCTGCTTTAACAGCATATTAAAACTTCAAAAGAGACCACAGCTCTGTCTCTTCTGAGTCAGGCAGAAATTAGAACTGAGTCAGGCAGAAATTAGAACTGCTCAATTAAGGACTCATTCATATGATAGAAGAGGTCACTTAAGGTTAATCATTTGTGAACTGAGGGGGTGGAGCTAGGAACTAAACCTTCTATTTAAGGGGTAAAATAAAACATTTCAGAGCTTGACCAGAAAAGCTCACCCAGACTCTGCTACACTTTGCTGTGAAGGAAAGGTTAGTTTGCTTTTATTTTTTGTATTTTGTAATACTTTATTACCTTTTTATATTTTGAATATTATGCTTTGTTTTCTTAACCTTGTGTTTTACTTGCATTCTGCTTTAACAGCATAATAAAACATCAAAAGAGACCACAGCTCTGTCTCTTCTGAGTCAGGCAGAAATTTTTCCCGCTCTCCCACCCAGTTGCAATTGTGTTGTTAAATACCACTGTCTTTCTAGTTGCCTGCCTCTTATGTTAATCTGACCATATATCTCATTTCCTCTCTGCTTTCACTGGCTTGTGTGAGTAATCGCAAAATCATCATTTTTGAAATCCCTCCCCTTCAAATATATAAATTTATTGGCCATCCTACTGTATTCCATAGTACCAGAATACAAAAGTGACCACCCCTTTCAATCCATCTTGCTGTTTTAAAAATAGTAACTCTCCACTAAACTTTAACTTTTTAAACAGGTAAAACTTAAGTTACCTACTTTCACATCTAACTTTTCTAGTGCGCACTGCAGTGTGTATTTTTGTTTATCTTACCTTTAAGCATCCCTGTGACTAGCACTTGCTCTAATACCTGCTGGAAAGCACTAGGAAGCCTTAAACTGATACAAGCACTCAACTCTCCTTGTTAATAAGGAGAAATTAATAATAGGCACTAAACAGCCTATAATTGCAAAGTATCTTGCTAAGGTAAGGGAAAACAGCTCCTGTACTTTACAAAAGAAAAAAAAAAAGCACCAAACCAGGCATGTCCAAGGGTCAGCTTCAGGTGATTTCTCCTGTCCATCTGGTGAATTTGGGCATACTGGGGCAATGCAGCAATGGCCTCATGTACAAAGACAACCTTCTCCTCCTACCACCCAACACTACAACCTGTCAGAGATGCACTTACATAGCCAAAATGGAAGCAAAGCTTTCTCCACCCAAGATTGTGCTAGACAGTCAAGAGGAGAAGGTTAACACTCACACTACACCTCAAACAACACATAGGCCTTCTAAACCCACACCACCAACACCCACATATAGCAACACTAAATCCACATATGCAGAGGCCCTTAACTGTAACCTGCCCAAGCAACAAGGACCTCTGAAGCTGAAAAGCAAACAAACACCAATAACAACCAAAGTGTCACATAGTTCACAACACCAGTGTGCCACCCAGCAACAGCCCCTAAGGCAAGTCAAAGTACCTAACACTTTAGTCATAGGTGACTCTATAGTCCGGCACACTGATGTCCCACTCACCAGGTTGAACAAGGAGAAAATTACAGTCAGCTGCCTGTCGGGTGCCAGGATCCGCCCCATAACGCACACACTCAAATCACTCCACAACAAGTACAAATATGACTCTGTCATTGTCCAAGTTGGAGTGAATGACTTGAGACGTACCCCCTGGACTACATGAACAGAGACATGGAAGAGCTCTCAAATCATGTGGCCCAGGCAGATATGACACTAGCCATGAGTAGCATCCTGCCTTCACCCAGAATGATACCACAATATAAGGACAAAATGATTGACTTCATTAATTGGCTAAGCTTCTGGTGTCATTCAAAGGGGATCCAGTATCTGTCTGCCTGGAACGACATGATCAACAGACCATGATGCTTTGCCAGAGATGGTCTGCACCTGTCGCCCCTGGGATTCAGGTTACTGGCTAAGGCTCTTGCCACCCCTATAGTGCCTTTTTTAGGCAAAGTTCAAAGGACAAAACCACCACCTTAACAGGTACAAGCATGCAAAATCTGAAGGTAATGCTACTCAATGCTAGAAGTCTAAACCTCAAAATGCACTCTCTCGAGGCACTCCTAAAAATGGAGAACATCGATATCTGTGCAGTAACTGAGACCTGGTTCAAGGCTCCAGAGAGCACCCCTGCAATACCAGGCTACAACTCTTACCACACATTTCGGCCACCAAACCAGGACCAAAACACTAAAGATGGAGGAGTGTCAATATTCACCAAGGATATTCACACCACCAGGCTAGTTGCCCAACACAATGTGTTTGCAATTCTCCAGGTGCAACTAACACTAGGTAAGACTGCAATCCAAATTGTAGCTTGCTACAGATCCCCCACCATACCCCAAGATTCTCACTACACCTTTCTAAACATACTGGAAGATATTAAGATAGAACCAAACACCCTAATACTGAGTGATTTTAACTACCCTACCATTAACTGGGAAAACTACTCGTGTACCAACACCTTTGCCCAACGGTTCTTGGAATTCATAAATTCCAATGCCCTGGATCAACTAATCCATAGTCCCATCAGGGGCTCCAATATCCTAGGCCTGGTCTTTACCAACATGGGAAATCGATACTCCACACCTATGGTCACCCCCTCAATAGTCAGGTCTGACCATAAGCTAATCACCCTTAACATCCACATCCCACCCCCACACCCCAGTAAAGAAACCTCGATAAAAAACTTCTCCAAAGCCAACTTCATGCTACTCAAGTCAGAAGTGACAAACTTCATGACACCCATGCAGACGGGAACTGAAAGTTCAACTGCTGAATCCTACACTAAGGCACTGTATGAGCACATCCACTCATGCATGATTCGTGCCATCCCAAATAGAACCAAGATGCTCTCATCCAAAAAAAGGAAGCCAGTCTGGTGGTCCCCTGCCATAAACAAATTTTACAACAAAAGGAAGAAACTGTTGCAGAAAAGAGGAAAATCCCAGGATGCAAAAAACTCCCTTACCAGCCTCAGTAAGAAACTGAGATCCCTCATAAAATCCTCCAAAGCTAGTTATGAAAATAAAATTGCCAAAGATTCCAAAGACAACCACAAGGCATTCTATAACTATGTCAAGAATCTAAATGGCAACGCTCAGATCTATTCTGAGCTAAAACAGAATGGCATTAAATATACTGATCCCAAGGATATTGCCAATATCCTGGCAGATCGATTCAGTGCCAACTTCACCCCCCTCTCACCCCCTAAATGGCCCATCTCAATACAGGAAGATTGCCAACTTCCGGTAATAATGGCCACATAGGTAAAAAATGCACTTGCCAAAGCTAAGAATACAGCATCCATGGGACCAGATGAAATCCCGGGCTGTGTACTACATGAACTACAATATGAACTGGCACCTCACCTAAGTGTCATGTTTAATCATAGTCTCACCTCAGGTTTCATGCCCACTGAGTGGTGCAGCGCTACAGTTATCCCACTCCACAAGGGGGGATCCACCTTGGATCCTGGAAACTACCATCCCATCAGTCTGACGAGCCTTATCTGCAAGGCCATGGAGCGTATTATCATGGAACTTATAAACAAAGACATTGGCAGCCTTCAAACACTGGACCCCATCCAGTTTGGGTTCGTGAAGGGCCGATCTTGTCTCCTGAACCTGATTGACTTTGAATCAAAATCAAATCCATGGACAAGGGTAAGGTGGTCCACACAGCCTATCTAGACCTTGCCAAGGCCTTTGACACCACCCCCCACTCTGGAATCATAGATAAACTTACTAAGCTGGGCATTAATCCCTACGTCACTCGATGCGTTGCCAACTGGCTTACTGACAGAACCCAGACTGTAAATTTAGCCGAATCCAAATCCAGCTCCAGACAAGTGACAAGTGGAGTACCTCAGGGTTCAGTCCTGGGACCACTCTTGTTTGGCATCTACTTCACTGAAGTACAGGCCAACAATAAAGGACTCTGGTTAACAAAGTTTGCAGATGACTGCAAACTGGGAGCCATTATTGAATCACCAAATGATGTGGATACTCTACAAAAGGGCCTTACAGAAACAGATGCTTGGTGCCAGAGCCATGGGCTCAAGCTCAATGCCAAGAAATGTATAGTTATTCCCTTTGGGAAAAGACAATTACCCGTGAATTACCATATAGGTGGCAGTACACTAAACACCGAAAGTGTGATCAGAGACTTAGGGACACAGGTGGACAGTGGTCTCACCTTCGATAACCACATCGCCACAACAGTCAGGAAATCCTTCTATGTGGCACACCTCATCACTAAGGGCTTTTCATCCAGAAAAAAGGAGGTCATTGTCCCACTGTACTCATCCCTTATTAGACCCATTATAGAATACAATGCCCCGTTTGGTATGTACCTCTCAAGACATCTGCAACAACTGGAAAGGCTACAGAAATGTCTCACTAAAAGAATTACAGGCCTAAAGCAGATGGCCTACACTGACCGCCTTAAAAAACTCCAGCTATACTCTGTCGCATATTATCTACTCAGAGGCGATCTCTGCTTAACATACAAGGCCATGTCAAACCCAGAGCTGTTGGACATGCTACACTTAAAGAAATCCCAATCCCTAAGAGCCACATGCTCCAGGCATCTAAACCTTGTCATCACAATAAAAAAAACATGCTGGAGGGATAGGTTCCTGACCCAGAGACTCCCCAGACTCTGGAATAGATTGCCCATACATGTCAAGCAGAGTGCCTCTTTGGCCCTCTTCAAAAGGAAACTTGACGATTGGATGGGAGAAGGGAAATTCACCCCGGGGATCACGTCAATCGCCCTGCTAGACGGGGGTCCAGGGAAGTAAATAGTGTGGGAAGAAATAGCCAGGGAATTGTTATGGCTAGGCTTGTATAAGCCCTAGGGCTGATAGCCTAGTACCAACCTATGAACCTATGAATCCCCTCTACTTATCAACCTAAACAAAACTGATCTTAACAAACTCTCCAGCTGCTACAATCACATTGCCAGATTTGTTACTGGCTTACCCTAGAACTCACCATTGTATAAACCAAAATAATCTAGGCTGGCTAGAACTACCCAGGTTAATTCAGTACAACCAACTTATAGTAACCCATAAAGTACTTTACCATTCTGATAATACACCTGCTCTTAGGCACATTATCTAGCCCTACTGCAACCCCAGACCTCTCCACTCATCCAATAGACTTGTAGTGCAAACTGTCAAAGCCAACAATTCGGCTGGAGATTCTCTGTTTGCCAACTCTGTGGGTAAAACTTGGAACTCTCTACCTGCTAACATTACTCTAGAGGCATCCGTACCTCTATTCAAGGAATGTCTTAAGCAGTATTTCAGGTCTCACTGGCATTGTCCTTGCTCCAGGCCTGACTAATAATTTAGGTTATATTTGTGTTCTATTTATTTCACTACCTGTAATATATTGTATTGTAAGTTACCTGTTAATCTCTCAAGTTGGGTTATTGTTTAATATACTTGTTTATTATACAGTCTGTTAATGTTCTTAAGTCATACTATTTATGTTTTCTTTTGTATCTACCTCTGGAGCTTTACTCCCCGGGTCTCCGCTGAAAATGGACATGTATCCAGTCGGACCAACCCAGTCAACAAATGTAAAATAAAATAAATAAAATAAAAATGTGTCTTTCGGGGTTTATTTTGCATCCCATGTTTCCAGTCTTGGTGCAGATGACTAATATCTGTTGTGTGAGGTGAGAGGATTTAAGTTTAAAACCACTTTTAGTGCCTTTAAAACATGCTGTGTATAGTATCCCTGGTGTCTTGTGTTTCACCCCGACCATAATTTTCTATTTTTAAAGTTGCCGTTAAGGTACATCATTAAAGTGATTTCCCAGGTGGCTAATGTCCCCATAACACTAAGTGCCATTCAGGCACAAGTTGTAGGACTTCTCCTTGGTGGTCAATGGTGTCCCCTCCCATTTTTTTGAGTTATCCCTGACTAATATTAGGTTTTAAGTTCTGACAAGTCATGAGATACCACATTTATTGCTTGGTGTCTAGTTTACTTCCACACACACACCTCCCAACCCATGCTATGTTTAAGTGCCATTAAGCAGCGATTTCCAAGAATTATTCCCTGGTGTCTAATGTAACCCCCCCCCCCCCATCATATTGTGTTAACTGTCTTTTAGGCAGGTTATGCAGAGTAATCTTTGGTGTCTAGGGTTCCTGTCCAATCTATGTGACATTAAGGCACATAGTTGAAGAGTCATGTCTGGTGGCTAATGGTTCCCCTGACCCAATGTTGCAGGCTTTGCTCATTAGTCTTGGCGTGTGTGGAAATATGACAGACACCCCAGCCCATGAACACACACAACCCCCTCCCCACCTGATTGCACTCATAGGCACACATATCTATTCACCCCTTCACACATACATACACACACACACACACACACACACACACACACACACACACACACACACACACACACACACACACACACATTCACCTACCCCCATACTCAGAGGCATAGGTGGTTCATATAGCACCCTGTGCTGGTCCCATAAACTGTTGCCTCACTGCTCAGCTGTTCAGGTGAAGAACAAAAAATAAAAAACGTTCACAATCCAAGAGCCATCCAGCCAACCAGGTCCTGTTTCTGCATCACACCTCCACCCCTCCACAGCTGAGGGGCAATTAAAAATAAAGTCTGCAGTCAGGAAGCTGGGGCTTCTGAAATGCAAGAACCAACCATGTCCCATTTCTGTGACCTGCCTCCAGCCCTTCTTCCTCAAATGTTGCTAGGGGGAAATAAAGAAACAAGTCTTTTTTTTTTCTTTTAAACTGTAAGTGCTTGCTACTGTTTATGCCATGCATGGAGCACTACAGTGTTCATGTTTTAATGTTTTTTAAAAAAAGCAGTTTATATCCCACACAGGGTGCTGCAGTGCACACAGATTTTAGTTAAAAAGAAAGACAGAAAGAGAGGAAGAAATATGCTTTGTTTCACACTCTAGCAAACTGACCTTAAATGCAGTAGCAGCTTTTAAAACCTGGTATGCACTAAAAGCAATCAGGATAAGTCTTGAAGAGCTGATCATGCTCCCTAACACTCTCCACCTGGAGCAGTTGCCCCCCCTTCACATAGCCCTAGCTATGCTACTGCCCATACTAATCCTCCTACAGCTACCTCCTAGACAGAAACACACTCATACAGTACACTCAAACATACAGCCACACACATACACGCACATGCACATCCCTCTAGCCAGGGCAGGTGCTAGGATTTTGGGTGCCCCCAGCAAGTTTGAAGTTGAGGGCCCTACCCAGAAGAATATAAAGTGTGACCAAATTGCTGTCACACCCCCTTTCCTGCCAAGCTCATCCAGCATCATTTAAAGATCACTATAGAGGTGATCATTAAAGGCCTTTAAGTGTTTATGTCTGCTTAATTCCCATGATTGCCTTCTTTTCCCTTTACCATAGTTAAAATCCTTACTTCTTCTGTACCCTTATTCCAAGCTTCCCCTAAGTGTTGTTCTACTCCATCGATGGCACCAAGCTTATCATTCATTATGCTCTAAAGCCATCGCTGGAATGTACCCTGCTACATGAGTAGGGAAGTGCCAGTGTGGTTCAATAAATTTATTGTTTCATTTTATCAACATCAACCCTCTTTTTCACATTTTCTACATGGGGTAAGGGTGTCATGTTAACTTTTGCCATTTCTCTCGATTCAATGTCACATTCCTGCTCTCTTCAACACTCATGCCAGACTGTCATAGATCTTCAATCACACAATCCATTCACCTCTTTGCTGGATGCCCTCATTTCTCCTTAACTTCTTCCTGTCTGTCCCAAATCTTTTTCACCACATTGTCTACTGTGGTGCAGGCACATGTGCAGAAAAGCAGAAATCTGTTCTCTCTGATATTTTCTGGAATTGGAGCTACTTTGGTTTCTGATCTGACGTTCACATTTCTTAATCTGTCCCACAGTGTGCATCCTACCACCCTTCTACTTAGGCTGCTAGAGCCCTGAGTAATTCCTTGAAATGTTGTACTTTCTCTCTAGTCAACTTCCAGGTCTTCAGCCTGGTCTCTGTTGACCTTAGAGCCTTTTCTGACCACTGCTTGCAGCTGATCGTGGCAACCAGTGCTTTATGCTGTGGGCTGACTGTTTCACTGGGGATGACTTTGCAATTACTGATTCTACCCCAGTACCTTTTTCTTATAAGGAGACTTCTACCTGAGTTGCATGTTGGTCACTCTTGTATATGATCTTGTGACTGTCCCTCTTTCTGAACCATTTGTTGGCTACTATCAAGCCATTTTCCAGACAGAATTCCATCGGAGTAGTAGTCTCTGGATGACAAGCCAAATGGCTTTGCTTCACTGCCCTTCCATACATAGAATATCCAGCCTCCTTCATACCATTATGTCATCTGCTTCTAAGCTCCATCCTGTCAGTGAACCTACACTGAGTGTAGCAATTCTTTGTTCATGTTTGGCAGGTTGATTGGTTTTATGTCCAGCTTTTTCTCAACAGCGGTATCCCAGGTAACCCAGGCTGGTTAACTGGACACAGGCCAGCTAGTAGCTTATTGACTCAGGGCTACTGGACTTTATGGCAGGCACACACTGGTCAACAGAGGCATGTAAACCCCTCCCTCCATTAGCATGGGTCCCTGGTGCAGGTTGGACTAGTCCGGGTCCTCAACCCATTTATCACCAGCAAATACCCATGTCCCTTTGGTGACATTAGTTAACATGACTGAATCACCTACAGCCATATTTTACACTGTCGTATGGCTAGCCCTGCCTCAGCATACATTCTGTCATTCATGTTCTATCTTGAGGATACTGTGCAGCATATACTCTCATGAGAATCATGGAGTTTGTGCCGTTATGTGGGATATCACTCACCAGTGGCATTTAAAAGGAACTATGGATGCATTTTATCACAGGATTACTGTTAAAGCAGGACTAATAAACACTCAGCAAATGAAATGAGGGTAACCACAGTACATTCGCTAGGTAGTTTTCCAGTAGAGTCAATTATGCACAAAAGGTATTGCATGGCTGAAAGGGGGAATAACTGTAAAATACAAATATCATGATAGTTGCAGATACATATGTCTATATCTACTCTCTGTTCCTACAGCATTTCTTGTTATATAGTTTAACTTTCCATAATATTTTTATCTAGAAAATGATTATGACTTTTTTGTATTGAAAGTCTAATATATCCTTATAAGCTGTTTAGATATAAGGTGGGGAAATAAAGAAAGCATACATCAAAATGTTTATTAAAGAAACCAGAGCCTTTAACTTCAAGGCTCTCTACATTAAACTTTTTTTTTCACAACCATGTTAACCCTCCCATACAGCCTTCAGCATACCAGGCTGCTGGCTAATGACAGGGATGGGAGCTTGTAGGGGGCTCTTGACTCCTGCATCTCTCACAACTCCATGTTGGCTAATGACAGGGATGGGAGCTTGTAGGGGGCGCTTGACTCCTGTCATCTCTCACAACTCCACACTGGCTAATGACAGGGATGGGAGCTTGTAGCGGGTGCTTGACTCCTGTCATCTCTCACAACTCCACTGACAGAAGTCTTTCAAGAGTTAGTGAATTTACAACACTGGGGGGATTTGGAACATGGTTAAAAATCTGCACAGATGACTTCTGTACATGAAGGTAGGGGCAGAAAAAAAATAACACCGGCTATGCTCAGTAGGATCGAGTGTCACAGGAGACAGGAATAACTGTCAGCATGACAGAGATACATAGAACTCTAAGGCAAATAGCAATGATGGATACCCATTCAAACTCATTGCTAGATCAAAGTCTAGTGCCACCTCCCAGAAAGCTCCTCCGAAGATAAGGACAAAAAAAGCTCATCTGAAGTTAGCCGTACTGCACTTGCACCCAACTCAGTTGCACTGCTCCTCACGCCCCATAACAGCTTGCACCTAGGGCAATCATACCATTTGCACCACCTTAGCTGCAACACTGGTTTCAATGACATGTCACCATTATGGCGCTTTCCCCATTATGTCTTCACTCTGTAGATCCACCCGATGTGCAAGAGAAAAACTGGATGACCCAGGCACATTAATTGTCAACTTCTTCTGTTGCAACTTATGAGAGGGGGTATGACTTGCTCACTGCACATGGGTGAAGACTACCTGTTATGTGAATGCTGATATCCCATTACCTGTTAACCAAACACTGAGGCTGCTGTTTTGGACAATGTATTCAAAGAGTCTTGTCAAGATAGAGAACATTGCATGCTTAACTGCAGATTCACTGGAGTGGCACCCCCTTAACTTTGGGCTACAGAGGGTCAGTCACCATCTCGAAATGTTGATCATCCAACACTGGTCCTGTATAGGTTACCGTCTTAGCCACCCTGACATCCCCTATATCCAGCACCCTAACTGGTGTGACTTCCTTTATATGTATCCTGCCCCACATTTTACATATGGTAAAACCTCCCCATCACCACCCCCCATGTATTTGTCCAACAATTTCCAACCCATTCTTCTCTGTGCAGAACCACTCATCTGTTTCTACTCTTTTGCATTTGTTTTTTTTCCAAAACATAGTCCCTCATCTGCTTTTATTTTTCAGCCTTTCCTTGCATAAAATACCTACTCATAGCTCTCTTTACCTCTTGTCATCATTTAAATTAGAGTGGATCTCTCCCCCAAAAGGTACCCTACCGTCCTACCTTTTTCATATCACTGTATTTTTTGCTCTCCCTTGTGTGCTTTTGTTTTGTTGCTTTCCTCCTTTCATACTCTCTTATACACGCCTTTCTTTTTCACTGTAACAAGGACAGTGATTTCAGCCACCTCTTGAGTGATATTCACATACTGCAGTTTGCAAGAAGGTTGCTCTTTGCAGTGTTTTCTGGTGTGAAATACCATGTCTTGGAACAGTCACTGTATTGTGCACGACCTAGTCTTGCACCTTTGTGAACTTTAGTTAGCAAGGTCACTACAAATACATGGATTTACTCTGCATGTTGTCGTTATCCTGTTCTGCTCCACATCACTACAGCAATAAACCAAAGATGCTCTGTTCTACTGATCCTGGTTATCATACCACAACTGTTTAGGAATGAGTACACTAAAACACTAGGGTTCTCTGGTTCAATTCTTGGTTGGGGTGCCATCTATGCAGACTCTGCATGTACTCCTTGTGTTAGTGTGGGTTTCCTCCCACATTCCAAAGACATGCAATAGGTGGATTGGACTCTCTAAATTGACACATGAGGGAGTGTGCCCTCCAAACCACCTGCTAATTAAATGTACCAATTCTGAGATCGCACTACAGCAAAGAAAACAGTGAATATACCATTACGCTCTGTACATGAGATCCATTTAAACAGTTCAAAGTTTCAAAACTTCGTGAAAGTATGAGATTTAGAAGTAGACCCATATATATATATATATATATATATATATATATATATATATGTGTGTGTGTGTGTGTGTGTGTGTGTGTGTATGTCTCTCTTATAGATTTAATTTTGGGATCTGCATCTGGCCTTTTAAGCCATGAAAAATCCAACCATATTTGACCTTCTATTTCTTCACAAAATAAATGAAGTAATAAATACCAGGTTAAAGGAACTAAATCTCAACAACAAATAAGCCACATTGGTATTATAGATATATTTTATACATTTTACAGTGTATCTCCACCTCTTGAACAAACTTCCACAATGTCAAGCAGAGTATCACCGTTAGTACTTTTAAGGTAAACTTTGGTAATTGGATAGCCAGCCTCAAAATGTCCCTTGGTCTGATTTGTACTGCCCTGCTTGAATTGGGCAGGGATCTTGATAATGGGTTATTGGCTAGGTTTGTAATGGTCTGCTGACTTATTCCCTGATACTTACCTATGAGCCCAATATACCACAAGCTAACATTTGGTATATAACATCTGGTTATTATTTATTGCTGTAAAACCACTACAACCTTTCTCATTACATGCTTGAAATCATTGCTGTTTTTTTTTCCCAGAGTTCCCTTTACAGACTACATACTGCTGAACTATAACAGAAATCTAACAAACATTGCCTACTCCACATTTCTGAAGCCAAGCACAAACTGTACCACAAAACTTTAACAATGCAAGAGTCAAGGTCTAAGGAAGTCTGCAGACCAAAACGTAGTAAAAGGCAGAAAAGTCCCAGAACTGCCCCAGTTTATAAAAAAAAAAAAAGACAACTTACTTCCTTGTCTGTTGCAGCCAGTCAGGTCCCTTGCTTGATTGAAGTGGACCTGATTGAGGGCAGCTTACAGACAAGTTAAAATTAAAAAAAAAAAAAAAAAAAAAACGGAAAAAAGTTTGCAATCGCACGGTGACATCATGTAGCTGTGCGGACATCTACAAGATGTGGAGGAATGAATGACGGAGAAGGAGAAACCCTGCAGCTGCTGCATGGAGGCCCTCTTTCGCAGGCTGATGATCGGAGGCTCCCCGCGGCCGCGGGTTCCGCGGGTTCCTGACACCGGCTATGCCTCTAGCACTACCTGACCACCTCTACCACAATGAATGATCACAGCCTTATTCATTAACAGGAGCAACCATGCTAATTTACACAGTCAAGCAATTCTCTGAATCATTCAACTGTGTAAATTCCTTACTGCATGCAGTTCTGGGGGAGAGCATATTGCTAATTAGCATATGCCTCTCCCTCCCAGAATGCATCAGTAGCATCTAGCACAGCTGCAGAGACATCATGGCGTTGCATTTCTTCATGGAAAAGCACTGCAGTATGGGCTGTCTCTAAATTACAAAAAAATTCAGTGAGGTGCACGCCCTAAATTTGGGCCTTTATTTATATATTTAATACTTTATATATTTAAGCAGACATGTTCCTTAATAGCATCTGTAAAAGCTTGCAGTAAGCTGAATTTATAGTACTTTGAAAAGAAAATATAATCAGCTTGATCAAAGGCTTTGATGGCATCAGTTGTCAGTGTTAACATAAAACCTTCACAGTATTTAAGTATCATATCCACAATAATGGTATGGTCAGAAGTCTGGCTGATTGAAGTGAGTTTATTGAAGGGAAAATATGTTTGATTCTACTGGCTAATACAATATTCTTAACTGTTATGTCAGCATTAATTATGTGGACCTGTAATTTGTGGAATGTACTTAAAAACATCTTATGCTGATTCAAATATGGATTGTTTATTCCCTCTTTCTGGATATAATTAAAATATCTGTAATAAGATTTTGCTTAGTTTATTACGATGCTTCTAAAATTCAGATAACAAAACAGTGTAAGAAACTTCTCTGTGTGGAAGATTTTCAGTCCATATATCTCTGGTTAATCACTTTATATTAATCAGATCAGACAATAGTAGTAGAAGTAGCAAACTTAAACTCATCTTAAGTAACATAAAAATAATAATAAAAAATATATAATTGTACAGAATTACTAAGTATTCAAAAGTAATCCAAGCAAGGCAGGCAGTCTGTTTCCAGTATGCTGGTAATAGAGAAGTAGCATGACTGGAGGACGGAAGAATGTTTTGCAGTAAGGAGATGTACACACTGTCCCAGTCTTGGTTGTTTATGTACTATTGTTGAAGGCTTGTTAAAGAGTCTTTTCCCAGGTAACCACACATTCTTTAAAGGGTGCTTATAACTGTGCAGATACTGTGTCTACAGCAGCATCAGCACTTGCTTTTGTTATGAAACAATATGCTCAGATGTGTACACAGAAGTTTTCTAAGGATGTTAAAGCTGAAGTCTTAAACTCTCGTTTGAATAATAATGTTTTGTTTGGTCCATCTGCTACTCTGTTGCTCAGACAATTTGATGAAAGAGATAAATTGATTCAGATGGTTACTCAGATCTTTCAACTCTCCTTTTTTTAAGTTTGCAAAGACTTTTTCTTCAAAGTCATGTTCTTTTTTCAGGAAAAAAAATAGAACAAGCAGTCTCAACAAGTTTCTAACAAACAGACTTTCAAGAAAAAGTGGCAGGGAGGTTCAAAGAAGAAGGGGGACCTTTCAGAAAAAAGGGACAGTCTAATAATTCAGAATGACTTTTACAGCATCCCTCTCCACTAATAATTCTTTAAAATTGTCCTAGAATCTTGTTCTTCATTTTTTTTCCTCCGGAAACAAATTGTCACGGACATAAGGGTTCTTAAGGTAATACCAAAAGGACACAAGTGGAGATGGAAGTATTTCCTTCCGTTCCAGGAGATTTTTCCAAACCCACCAAATTAGATATCCCTGTTTCTTCCAGTCACCCAGAAAATGCTTTCTGTGGGAGAAATAGAATCAGTTCCTATTAGTTAGAAAGACAAAGGGTTTTATTCAGGTATTTTTCTGGTGTCATAAAAGGAATCCGCTTGGAGACCAATTCTCAACATCTCATTTCTCAACCAGTATGTGAAAGTTCCAAAGTTGAAAACGTTATCTCTTTAAACCCTATTACTTTTCATTCCTCATCTCAGTTTTTTTGGTAACACCAGATTTAAAATATACTTATCACATTCTTATTGCCACAGAGTTCAGACATTTTCTAAGATTTTCAGTGATTTTCTGTGTCTAGATTACACTTTCAGTTCTCTGCATTACCCTTTGGTTTATCTACGTTTCCAAGGGTGTTCACAAAGGTAGCTCCTGTTATAGCTGATTGCAGACTACAGGATATTCACATTTTATGTTATTTAAATGACTAGTAACTACACTGCTTGGATGCCAGCAAAAAAGAAATTTAGAGAACCTGAAAGAAAATCAACTAGAAAAAGTGAAGTGAAAACACTGACTGAGAAAAACCCTGCAGCTGTTCAGCAAAAAAGCATTTCAAATTCCAGCTTTAGTACAAGAGATGGCTTCTAGAAATTTATAGGAAAAATAAATCAAATGTACTCGGAGCTGTTTAAAATAAATAAAACAAAACAAAGAGTATATCAACTCAAATAAAAAAAAATAGAAGTTGTAACCAGCTATTCAGATAAACTGATAAAACTGCAAAAATCAGAGGTTGAAATGAAGAAAGGCTGGCTGAGTATGAAACGAGCTGTTTCAAAAAATGATAAAGTTAGAAGACAGAGTGCAGAGAAAACCTGAGGATTTTGTGTTGTACCAGAGAAACTGAAAAGAACAGACTATATTCATTTTATGATAGCATAAATAAGCAACCGGACTGGTATTCCACATCAGGAGTTGTTAATTGAAAAGGCACATTGAGTGTATGCTGCAAACCTATCCACGAGAAAGCAGCCAAGACCTGTATTAGTAAAGATGCAATCATACCAGCAGAGGTAATCCTGACAAAACTGTGGCAGAAGGGTAAAGTATTACAAATCAGTGACAGTAAAGTGTTTGTGGAAAATGATTATTCACTGTACACCAGGCAGAAGATAACTTTATCACAGTAATCAGGGAATGTTGAGAGGCAGGTGTGAGATTCAGGCTGCTTTAACCAGCTGTCTTCACAATATTTTTCTTCTGGAGGATCAAAGAAATTTGTGATGCAGAACAGGTTAAGGAGGACATACAAAAGTTTATCCAACAAAAGTTGTCCATCAAACAGAAGGGGTACAGCTTCTCATTCTTCTGACAATGAGGTTCATAGAGAGACTTTGCCAGTGAAAACTTTTCCAGTGTTCCAAAGGAAAATGCTTGATAGACAGAAAAAAAGCACAGAAGTTGAATAGAAGAATCAGCAGTACCTTGGACTTGAATCAGAGTCTTGTGTTGCGAGATGGATCTGAATAGGAAGAAGACCAATAACACTGAAATTACTGAGTACGTATAAGATTATAAAGCACAAATCAAAAACTTGTGGATAGACAGTAAAGCATATACCCTGTTTTATGCTTTAATCTTTAGAAGGATACTAACGGTGACCATGGTGAAGCAGTGGTTAACATTACTGCCTCACTGCAAGAAGTTCTCTGGTTAGAGTCTGCATGTCCTCCCTGAAGTCGTGTGGGTTTCCTCCCTCATCCCAAAGACATGCTACAAGTGGATTGGACACTCTATATTGGCCCTGGATTTGCATATGTGTGCCTTCTATGGAAGGTTGGGTGCCGAGCTGGCAACTTGACACTTTAAAACTCCACTGCCAATCATTCTGCAGATCATTGTTCCACTGTCGCGATCCCTAACTGGAAAAGCCAAAAGGAGAAGAAGAATTTTTATAAGAACACTGAAATGGAAAAAAGTAACTGTAAGTTAAAATTTTTTGTTCATAATAGTATTTGTATAAAACATTTCATGATAGAGACTGCATGTTATACAGTAGAGCATGTTTGTGTAATACATAGTCAAGAATATTTTAAATGTTGAACTGAAGATGAGTCTTTTCAGTGATTCTTATATGTGCTAAAGATTTTGAACTAAACAAGTGATCTGATGTTGACAATTTAGATTTTATCCTTGACATATGGGTTTGGTTCTGACATTGGAACCGACTCGACCACTACCACAGCTCATGCAGGACAAAAACTCTCAAGCTTCACTCTTACCCACAATCTTGCTTTCCCAGTTACCTCAGATCTCACTTGCTGCTTTTCCAAACAGACACATTCATCATAGTTCTTGAGCTAAGTAAATTTTTTCAGATATTTCTTCAAATATTTTCTTCCCTTTAATATTGCCTTGTAGTTCTTCTATCTTTATCTAAATATTCTTTGATCACTATCTTTAGTATACCCTACTCTTTGTAGCTGTTGTATCTCCCTTTCCCCTTTCCTTACACTTTTCTCTACCTTGTACTATCATAGCTGATAGTTCTTCTTTTCTTCGCTATAAAAAAAGACTTTGCTACATAAAATAGTATAAGTATGTTTTGTTTTTTTTTCTGATTGAGTGTTTTTCTGTATGAGAGTCCTCTCTACTTCTGTGTTATTGTTCTTAGAGATAATCATTTTAAAATCTTTTTTTGTGGTGTCTGAAAAACCTGAGTCCCTCTGGCTTCAAGAAATGCCAGAGGTGTGGCCATAAGATTCCGCTTTTGGATTCGCACCTTTTGTGCGTGTATTGTTTGGGCCCAGTTCATATTGCAGTATTTTGGCATAGGTTTAGTTATAGGGCACTTACTGAAAGGAAAAATAAGTTAATCCTCAAAGATGTGATTCCTTCCACCTTTGGAGAGGCCATATCTGCTCAGAAAGAAAGAAGTAAAACTGATGATGTGATGTTGCCAATCTCACCTTTATTCTCACTTGTGGGTTAGATCTGATCCATTGGATCCATCTCAGCCTTTTTCAAAAGCTTGAGGCCTTCAGCAAAGCTCATGGACATTCTCCCTTACCCACAATGGAGTTCCCTAAACCCCCAGATCTCATTTGCCATTCAGCAAAAGACGTGGTCCTTCCAGGAAGCTCTGGGCTAAGTGAAAGTTTATTTATATATTCTTTGTATTTTCTACTTCGTTTTTATTCTATTAATTAGTTAGCAATTTTCTTACCCTTCTTTATGTCCATTTAAGTTAGAGGACATTTTTTGGGCCGTGTGAATGTTGTTCCCTCTTTTAAGCTTTCTTACAACATCTGTTTAAGTTAGAGGATGCTTTGTTTGCCTCTGCAAGTGTTGTTCCCTCTCCTAAACCCAACTTATCCAATGTCCATTTAAGTTAGAGGACATTCTTTAACTTCTATCTGTACAACTTAAAGAAAAATTTCTATATTTCCTCAATCTGGTTAATGTCCGTTTTAGTTAGAGGGCATTTGTGTGTATGTGTGTGTGTGTGTGTGTGTGTGTGTGTGTGTGTGTGTGTGTGTGTGTGTGTGTGTGTGTGTGTGTGTGTTTTCTCTATTTATTTTACATATCATAAATTTTAGTGGCTTAAATTTGAATTCTGTAATATGTCTCAAAAACAAGATGGAAAACCCTTAGGGTTTAAAAAATGTGAAAAATGTGCCAAAAAATGCCTCTAAGTGATACACACACTTTGTGTGTGTATTGCTTGGGGCCTTTACACCTACAAGAATCATGCTCCATGTGCCATGGTTTCAACCAAAGGGCTCTTATGGAGCATAAAAATAAACTTATATTAAAAGGTTTACTTAAAACTCTATTTTCTGAGTCTATTTCTCCAGAGTCCTCTAAATCATCTGATAAGTCAGACAAAACTGAAAAGCAACCTTTCTCAACTCCAGAATCATCCTTAAAGCCGAGACAGAAAGTACCTAAACTGACTGTTCCTACAGATTCTTCTGAACAAGCAATAGCTTCCGGATCCAAGAAGTCTTTGGAGCAACCCGAACCTTCTGCTCCGACCTCTTCTGTTCCCACTTAGTTTAGACTTCAGAGCTGTTCTCCATAATTGGAGTCTATATCATCATGGCTCCCATCACCAATTTTGACAAAATCCAGATTCCCTACTTTATCTATCTGATCTACAAGGAGCTTGTCAGATGATGATGTGGATAGGGTAGTGCAGAAGCTTCTGAAGACACCAGCTTTGGCCAAGTTATTACTGGATCCAAGCCCAAAGGCATCATATCCAGCAAAGTCCTCTCCATCGGCACCTATTCTTCCTCTGATCCACCCCTGGTTTCAGAGCTGGAAGATTCAGATTCCAGCTGGTGTTGACCTTGGATCCCAGGCCCAAAGATTCCTCAGATCTGATGTCTTCCCCGAGTTCTTCTGCTCTGTTGGAGCAGGAGATCTCTAGAAGCTGACACTCCCCAGTTGGACCCGGACAGCAGGTTCGGATCTCATTGGATCTACCTCTGCCTCTTGGGGCTTCAGTGCAGGTGAGTTCAGATCCTACCTCTGCCTAGGAGCATCTGTCCCCTGCACCAGAGATTCCCTCAGCTCTGACTACTTTTTTTTGTCAGATCCAGGAATTTCTTCAGATCAGGGGTGGGGTGCCTTTAAGGTTATGAGGAGGGTAATGACTACATCCCAGTCTTGGACACAGTCTCTCTAGGATCTTCTTTCCACTTCTGGGCCAGTGATTTTGACTACTCACATACCCCTTCCACAGGACCGCAGAGACCCTAGGCCTCAGGATGCCCAGCAAGGGACTTCCCCTCTTCTGAAACTTCCCCAGATTACCCAATGAGGAAGTCCCTCAGAAGAGGACTTGCAAGAGGAAGCATCTGGACTCCCCAGAAGAATCAGTCACATCTGATAATGACCTCGATGATGCAGAAGGATCCACTCGGTTGCCTCCTGAAGATGTCTCCTTTGGAGACATACTGAAAATGATAAAATAGAGAGGTGACTGACAGTCCACAACCTCTTCTGCTGAGTCAGTATACCTTAAGGCTTTTGGGTCTAATCCTTCCACCTTTTTGGTGACCTCTCCTTCTGATGACCTTATTTTCTTAATCTCTTGGAAGGCTTGGGAGACCCCAGACTTCATAGAACCTACTCCTAGGAGGCTGAATAAATATATTACTGCCCCTTCAGATAAGCCTTTCCTTACAAAAGGTGTAGCAGTTGATGCCATGGTAATGACAGTGGTCACTAAAAAGGAACTATCTGAGACCAGTTCCACTGTCCATCCCCTGAATAAAGACTCTACGACCATGGATAGATACAGGAAGCATGTCTTTTCATTAGCAACCTTCGCCTTACGGTCACTGAATTACATAATATATTTTACTAGACTACAGAGGGATCTGATAAAGGAGTTGTCAGACTCCCTCCAAGGAGCTGTAGCTGATGAGGTTGCAGACGAGGTAACCTCTCAGCTTGCCACCCTAAATTTGGTCGTAAACTCTTCCATGAGACTCATCTGATATGTAGCACATGGAACAAGTAGGGCAGTGGGTTCACTTAGGAGGCAGGCCTGGATGCACCTTTGCAATTTCACGGAGTCCTTCAAGTCATCCTTTATTAACACCCCTTTTCACCGCTCCTCTCTCTTTGGGCCCAAAGTTAAAGAGACACTCACCAGGTGTGAAAAGGAAAGCAAGACCTTATATGCCATTGGAGTATGTTTTTCCACACCCACTAGACCCTTTCCCAAAGGTCAAAGAGATAGTGGAAAGATGTGGTTCAAAAAAATCACAAAGATCTTTCCAAGACACACAGGGTGAAAGTTCCCCTAGGTGCAGAGGGGAGAATAATAATCTACGATATCACCCATGTGACAGGGAAGACCTGCAGAATCAGGGCTCCAGAGAATATTTCTTTGGTAGGCCCTTTTAGCACTCCTGAGGGGATGCCTGATTGTCCACCTCTGGAAGCAGTCGGGAGATGATTGTCTCTGTACCTTCATACCTGGCTAAAAATAACAAACAAACAGATGGGTGCAGAACACAATATCCAGGGGTTACGTTATTCCCATTTCCTTCCCCATTCCCAAAAACAAAACTGTTCCAGATGTTCCACCCAATCAAAAGGAACAAGCAAGAATTCAAAATTTTCTAAGGAAACGAGTCAACCAAGATGTCCCTGCAGACCAGAGAGGATTCAGAACTTACTTGATTCTCTTGATTTTTTTAGTTCCAAACAAAACAGGGGACTGGAGACCCATTCTGGATCTCAGCAATCTAAACAAATCAGTAAAAAAGAGCAATTTCCAGATGGTGACACTGCAGTCAATACTTCTTTTTTGGAACAAGACAATTGGATGTGCTCTATAGACCTTCAGGATACGTACTACCATACACATATGGAAAGGCAGCCCAGAAGGCACTTGCATTTCCTGCTAGGAGCCAGTCACTTCCAATTTCAAGCTCTGCCCTTTGGTCTCACTACAGTCCCTAGAGTGTTCATCAAATGCATGGCAGTAGTTGCGGTTCACCTGAGACATCAAGGATTCTGGGTGTTTCCATATCTGGACAACTGACCAGGCATCTTCTGCTACAGGCCAAAGACTCCATGCTACAACTCTGTTCCTCTCTAGAGATTACAATAATCTCTGAAAAATCTACTGTAAAGCATGTCCAAATTTGGTCTTCAAAGGAGCAGAAATAGACACAAGAAGGATGATAGCAAAACTTCCACAAGACAGAGAAGATGATCTTCGGTATTACGTAAGAATGTTGATCAGAAAGAAATGAGTTTCTGCCAAACTAATTCTTCAAGTACTGGGCAAAATGACCACCTCAATTGTCCTTATTCCCTTAGCTCATCTTCACATGAGAATACTGCAATGGTTACTTTCAATGCAGGTGTCAATTCTAGAGCTAGCAATGACACACAAAATCATGATAACAAATTCATGCAAAAAGAATCTTCAGTGGTGGATTCACTCTCCACTGATATCTCAAGGCTGTCACTTCATTCATTCCTAACCCTAAGCCACGGTGACCATGGACACTTCCCAGATAGGTTGGAGGCATTATCTAGGGAAGACAGTTCAAGGCATCTGGCATCAACACAAGGTCCATTTGCACATAAACATCCTGGAAATGCGGGCTGTGCTTTTAGCATTGCATGCATTTCATGACCCCCTCCCTCTGGGAGTGACAGCAGTCCAATTGGACAACATAAAAGCAAGCAAGGAGGAACCAAGTCTTACCCCCTTTGTCAGGAAGCCATAAGGGTCTGGCAATGGGTTACATCTTCCAATTGCTTTCTGATAGCAATGCACATCCCAGGGAGATCCAGTGTAATAGCAGATACATTGAGCAGAACTATACTGTTGCCACATGAGTGGTCTCCCAATCAAAAAACTGTGGAAGACATTTTCTGAAAATGGGGCTAGCCTTGCTGTGACCTTTTTGCTTCACCCATCAATGCCAAATGCAAAATCTCCTCTGATCCTCCCTCCAGGGAGTCCCCAAGGGATGCACTTGTTCACAATTGACCTTCGGGACTTCTTTCACCAATTCCCAGACTACTACAGAAAGCAAGTTTGTTGAAGATGACAATGATCCTAATTGACCCCTATTGGCCTTGACAAATCTGGTTCCTCTTCCTTTGGCTTCATATTCGGGATGAACCATGGATTCTGGACCCCATTCCCGATCTTCTGACTCACCCATCAGGAATGGTTCATCCCAATCTAAACAACCTCAGACTTGACAGCTTGGCTGCCCCATTTCCCCTGATAGCCAGGTTTCCTTCCCTTTCCTCTCCTGTAAGATTCATTTTAATTTCTTCATGTAAGTCATCTACATGAAAACTGTACAAGGGAAAATGGAAGAAGTTTGTTTTATGGGCTAATTTTAATCTGATCCCTTTACTGCTCCCCTACATTAGACTTCTTGGCTAAACATTTCAGTGAAGGTGCTGCTGCAGCTACTATTAGAGTTCAATTGGCAGCGATTTCTAACTTTCATATAGGAGAAAAAGGCTATGGAATCATGTCAAACAGGTTTTTTAAAGCCTTCTTGAAAGGAACTACACTTCCAAGGCCTCCATATAAAGACCCATCTCCACCTTGGGATCTAAATTTTGTGTTGTTATCCTCTCTTTGAACCTTCTGCTAGTGGTGACTTAAAATTTCTTTCTTGAAAGTCACTGTTTTTAGTAGCTATCACCTCTGCAAGGAGAGTTTCAGAATTACAAGCTTTATCTGTCAAACCACCATACTTGATTTTTCCTAAGGATAGAGTTTCTTAACGCACCAACCCCTCCTTTCTGCCCAAGGTTGTATCTGAAAGTAACCTCAATCAATACGTTGAGTTACTGGTATTCTTCAAATAGCACAACCTCTGCGAGTGAGGCAGCTGCAGGGTCCCAAAGGCACCTTGAAAATAAATTTATTGATTGAGGTTCGTGAAAAACAGATCGTTTCGGCAAATATTTAACAAAGTCTTCTTCAGTGTTTAAAAAAAACAACAAAAAAGAACATGTATTTAAATACTCAAGTGAGTCATGTGCTTAATTACATATGCTCATTCAGACTTGGCTTAAAGAGCCCATCAAGTTTAATGATCCATTTTTTCTCCATTGAATTTAATAAATTATGCCAACCTGATTTGTTATGCCTGGATCTTCTAATTTTATCAATAATGGTAAAACTAAAAGTAGCCTTTGGATGTACCAAAGAATGTTTATATAAAGCATTGGTGTCTCTCTTGTGTCTGATATCACTAAAGTGTTCAGAGATTCGAAGCTTCAAGGGTCTGGAGGTTTGGCCAATATGGAATGCAGGACATGTGCATTTGGCCAAATAAATGACCCAATCTGAGGAACAGTTAGCAAAAAATTTTATATTGAATACTTGAAGGGTGTTTTGACTGCTGAAACTGGTGGTTTTGAGTATGATGTTACAATAGATACAGTGTCCACAAGGGAAGCAACCAATTAATGGATCCCCTGATAATGTGGTCTGGATACTTTTGGTACCTTTCTTCTCAAGATGATTAAAGTGATTAAAAAAGGCAGATAGATTTTTGCCTTTCCGAAAAGAAGATGAACATCTGTCTCCAAGAATGTCCTGAAGTCTAGGTTCACGTTAATATATTCCAATTATGTTGAACAATTTGCATCAATATGTTGGTATTCTGACCATATGTGGTGATAAATCTAGGTGTTACTGAAAGTGATTTGTGTCTAGTTTTGTAATGAAGCAATTCAGTGCGTTCCATCTGGTCAACTGTGTGTTTGGTATGTAATAGTTGACCCATTTTATACCCACGGTCATGGAATCGATGTACTAAATCATCTCTGAAGTGTCTATAAGTGTGCTGATCAGAACAAATGTGTTTAATGTGCATGAACTGTGATTTGGGAATGTTTTTGCAGATGTGAGGAGGATGAAAGCTGGTTGCATGGAGAAGTGAATTATTTTGGGGGAATTTACAATGAATTTCTGTAGTCAGCGTATGATCAGATGCACGGCAAACCAATACATCTAAGAAGATAATTTTATCTCTGTCATAGCTGACAGAAAATTCAATCCCCCATTTATTTTCATTCAAATAAGAAACAAATTCCGAAAGGTATTCTTTATTCGCTCTTCATACCAACCAGCAGTCATCCAAATATCTGCGCCAAATGTCCATGTCAACCATGTAAATGTTATGAGAGTTGTCGTAAATAACCTGTTCTTCAAAGTATGCCATGAACAAATCGGCATATATGGGTGCAAAAGATTATATTGGTCTGCTGTTTATTGATCCTATGCTGAACCGGCTGAGGTCTATTTAACTTTGGTATTATTTTGGACAGCGGTCTTTATTAATATATTTAAACATGGAATTTCATCATTTAATAAATGGGCTGTCTTCTGACAGAGACGATCTTTCTGTTTTTGGAATTGGTCCCCTTGGTGAAAAGTTGTATGACCTTGGCAACACAGGCCTTGATGAAAATTGTGTAAACATTTTTTCAAATCTTAACAAACATATGAGATCTTTGAGAAATAACGTTTGGCATTACAAACTTTTTCGTGCATATTTACTCAAAGGCATCACTCCACGAGGGTTACGAGTACGTACCCAACCATTGGTTAATTCTCCTGATGATCTTCTATTAAAACAATGGAATGAAATTCAACAAGAGACAACCCTGAAATTTGTCGAAGTACTAGCAAATTTCCATAATAGAGTCATTGAACAAGAAATTAAATCCATTTCTTCTCTTAGTGATAAGGCCAAGCAATTTGAGGGTCAGACCATATATACAAATAGTATCAAGAACATAAGCAAGGAACTTATGACATTGGAATCACAGCTTAAGGATAGGAAAAAGAAAAAGTTCCAAAGGGATTTAGATGATTATACCAGAGGGGATCCCTTCAATTTTACAAACAAAAACAAACACGTACAATTTTCTCCTTCGAATCGTACCTATCCCAAGAGGAAACGGACTAAATCTATCCTTAACAAAGGCACATATAACTATACTGACACTTCAGCTGATGAATATTCATTTTCATGTCTTGACACTTATTCAGGGGGTGCCACAGGCTCACCAGTATCCAAGAGAAGAAATTCTGTCACCTCACAGGATTTACACGTAGGAGGAGGGGGGCAGGAAACATAAAAGATGTGGACAACATGGAAATGCTATTAGAGATGTTTGTGACCAAACAACCACTGTAAACATTACTAATATTTCATCACATGTCCTCTCCTCCTCTGAAATTGACATTCTTAATAAAGGATTATCATTAATCCCTGTTTTGTTTGTTTCTAAAGAAAGTTTGTTCAAGATATTGTTTCATTTTGTAGAAATCTTAATCTTAAATTATTTTTCCGGGAACAAGAACCAAAGATCTACATTTTCAATTAAGATCAATTCCACCATTACCTAATAATGTATCCAAAATTTGCATGGAAAATATCAACACATTGGCAAACAATCACAATCTAGTCATAATTGGTGCTGACAAAGGTGGTTCTATAGTGATTCAGGATACGTTACAATATGATCATGAAGCACTGAACCAATTATCCAACGCACGCTATTACTCGGAACTCACCATTGATCCAACACCAGTATTCAAGGAACAGATTGATTCTTTCCTTAGTTTAGCTGTTGCAGAAGGTATCATCACTCAAAACACACAGCATCAACTCACCATTGCCAACCCTTGTCCACAATACATTTATTTCCTACCTAAAATACACAAGGACCTTCAACACCCACCCGGCAGACCCATTGTTTCAGGTAGAAATTCATTAACAGAACCATTATCTCTGTTCCTTACCAAATTTCTTAAGCCCCTTTCACAATGTGTTTGTTCTAGAATTCAAGATACCACGGAATTTTTACAGATTATCTCTGATACACAGCTTGAGCCCGACTGGTTACTTTGCACATTGGATGTAAAATCATTATATACCAACATACCACATTGGGCTGGCCTAGAGGCGTTGGAATACTGGCTCAACAAAACTGAAATATACAAGCTAGGTTTCAACACCCTTTTGTTGTGTTTAACAGAACATGTTTTGACAAAAAATGTGTTTTTTTACAAAGACAAATGCTATTTACAAACTGGTATTCTTCCCAAATTTTCAGAATAAAGGAGAATATTCGTTACATCTATTAGATGTTCATAGACAGTTAAGTTTTTATCTACATAGAACTGCAGAATTCAGAAAAATTCAGAAAATCAGCTCCACTATTTGTTTCCTATTCTAACAGTAAGAAAGGCTTACCAGTATCTAAGGTTACCTTATCCAAATAGCTGGTTGAATGCATTTCCTTTATTTACAATTCTAAGAACAAGACTCTCACAGCACCTGTCAAAGCTCATTCCACCAGGGCGATAGCTACTTCTTCAGCTTTCCAAGCAAGGCTATCTTTGGACAGTATCTCAGCTGCACCTACATGGGCAAGCCCTCCTGCTGCGGTAGCGTTGTCGCCTCACAGTAAGATGTTGTCCTGTTCGATTCTCAGCTAGAGCGTCTTCTGTGTGGAGACATGCGTGAATGGGCGTACCTTTGTTGAAGATTGTGCGTCAGGGCTGGCAACTCGTCACGTAAAAATCTACTGCCAATCATTAGCGGACCAGAGTTCTGCTGTGGTGACTCCTAACCAGGAAAAGCCGAAAGACACAAACAAAGTAGATTTGACCTCCAGGAGTAGAGCATCCTTTGGTTCTATGGTCCTGAGGAATATTCTCCCATGAGCCACCCAAGAATCAGGTAGCTTGGGACATGGTCCCACAAGTGAGAATAAAGGCAATATTGACAACATCACACAAAGAAGTTATGAACTTACCATAACATTCCATGTATGTTGCCATCTATGCCTTTATTCTCACAATCCAGCCACCTACCCACTGCCTACGCTCCTGGGAGACCGGGTAGTAGTAACTGGATATCCTTTGTACTCTATAGCCTTCTACACTATAAATATTTTTACCTACAACCTTAATTCCACTGATTTTTTTTTCTCATGGGCAAACAAGGAGAATGCCCATGAGATTTGAAGAAGGCCTAGAGCTTTTGAAAAAGGCCAAGACAGATCCAATTGATCGGATCCGACCCACAAGTGAGAATAAAGGCAGAGGTGGACAACACACATGGAATGTTATAAGTACATAACTTCTTTTTTCTTCACCTTCCTCGTCATCCTCCTTGGAGAAGGCTAAAAAGAGAAGTCTGTCAGTACAGTCATCACCTTCAGCACTGACACACAAAAAAACCTAGATCCTCAGTTCATAAAGATTCTTTGGGACTGACTGATACCATATCAAAAACTTTGGTACTGGACAAATCATCAGCACCGGCACTGACTATTACTGCTGGATCCAAATGTTTGATGGCAAAGTCCTCCATATGGGAGCAGCTTCAAATTTTGGCTCCAGAAGTATTGCTTCCTGTGCCTTCCTAGACACTGACTACATTGGCACAGAGCATTCAAACAGTAGAACAGAAAGTTTTACCTAGGACAACTTACTCCCCTTCGATCGACCCTTTTGTGGGTGGATTACCTGAGATTTTTCTACAAAGGCCAAAATCACCTTCTGTAATGTCCATCCATTTCACCAAAAGCCTAACAGAGATTGACGTGAAGAGACTTGTGAATAAAATTCTGTGGGCAAGAGGATATACAGATCTCCCTCCATCTCTGATCCCTATGGGGGTAGGAGCCGAACCTTCTTTCACCCCTTTAACTACTCCTCCTCTGACCTTCTCCGAGGTGTTAGGAGTTTCCAGCTCCTAGTCATCCAGCACTGACTGCATCAGTTCTGGAGATTTCTCTTTCTTTGGAACTGGTTATTGCTCTGTGTTCTTCAGTCTTTTCAGATCCAGAGACCTCTCTGAGCCACACCTGCCCTGTCAGCTCTGAGGGGCCGGGGTCAACGCCAATTTTTTTTGAAGCCATCCCTGCACCTTGGAGCTTCAGCACAGATCAGTTCAGCTCTGGCTTCTGTCTCGGGGGCTGTCTCGTCTGAGTGGGGAGTGATCACAGTTCTGAGGCAGTCCCTTTTGGTTCCAGGCTCCCTTCCCTCTTTGGGGGAGGGGACAACCTTCAAGGCAATGGAGAGAGCCTTGTCTACTGCAGTCAGTTGGCCCCTTCCACCTCAGAACAGATTCCTCATACTCAGTTATTCAAACTGTGTCTCCACTGGACCAGTGAGTGCCAAATCCTCAGGAACCTCAGATACAGATTGTGTCATCTTCTGATACCTCACCAGACTATCCACCTGAGGAGGTTCCTCAGAAAAAGACATCCAGGAGGAAACACTTAGATTCCCCAGAGGAATCAGTCATGGAAGACACTGATTTTGATGAAGGGGAAGGGTCCTCAAGGTCACCCCTGATGATGTCCCCTTTTGAGATATACTAGAAATGTTAAAACAGAGGGGGGATTGGAAGTCTGAAAATCCTTCCTCAGAGGAATTGGTTTACCTGCAGGCTTTTGTCATTCACCTGTCTACCTCTTGGGTGGTTTTACCCACTGACAAGCTCATTCAGTTCATCTCTCAGCGGGTGTAGAAGGCACCAAACACCATTGAAACCATCCCTAAGAGACAGACAAAATTGTATCCATCCCTGAGAATAAACAGTTCTGGGCCAAAGGATTAGCTGTTGATGCCATGGTCATAGTGGCCGCCACAAAGAAGGAACTAGCTGAAGAAAGTTCCTCTGTCCATCCACTCAACAGAGAGTCTCAGGTGATGGATAGGTTTGGGAAGCGGGTATACTGTCCTTGACCTTCTACTTTACGTCTTTGAATTTCCTGGCACATTTTACTAGACTTCAAAGGAATCTGATCAATGAGTTGTCAAATACCTTGGCAGGAGCTGTAACTGAGGGAGTCCAAGAAAAAGTTGCTTCTCAGTTGGCTACCCTGGAGTTTGTGTCCAATTTAACCATGAGACTCATTGTGCAAGCATCCAAAGGGACCACCAGAGAGGCGGGTTCAGATGTAGCCATAAGGAGACATGACTGGATACGTCTATGTGACTTTATAGAGCCATTTAAGACTTCATTCATCAATGCACCCTTTGACGGATCATTCCTGTTTGGATCAAAGGTTAGAGAGACATTATCCAGGTGTGAGAAGATGGTAAGACCCTGTCTGCTGTGGGCGTACATTTTTCCATGCCCCAAAGATCCTTTTCCAGGAATCAGAGGAGCAATGGAAAGATGTGGTTCAGAAGTTCCCAGGGGCCTTTCCAGGACACATGTGAAGCCAGTTGTCCCAGGGGCAGTGGGGGGAGCTACTATGGAAGTCCCTATCCACGCAGCAGAGGTGGCTTGCAGGACCAGATCTTCAGGGATTTCTTCCCAGGTAAGCCCTATTACCGTTCCTGAAAGGAGGCCCAATTGTCTTCCTGTGGAGGCATTGGGGGATGCTTATCACTGAAACAAAATGCCTGGCTGCAAATAACTTCAGATACTTGGGTGCAGAGAATCATATACAGAGGTTATTCAATCCCCTTTTCCCTTCCTCCCCCCATATGCAAAAAATCCCCAATATTCCATCCAGTCAGAGGGAAGGAGCAGTTCTAGAAATCTAAAAACTGTTAGAAAAAAAGCCATCCAAGAAGTCCCACCAGACCAAAAAGACTGGAACTTAGTCAAGATTCTTTTTAATGCCAAAAAAGACGGGACTGAAGACCAATTTTGGATCTCAGTGAATTGAACAAATCAGTTTGGCAAACATGATGTGGTGGACAAGCACTCCAGAAGGTTCCTCCTCTTCTGGCTAGGAGCCAGTCATTACCACTTCAGGGCTCTGCCCTTTGATTTCACCACAGGACCCCCGGGTGTTCACCAAATGTATGAAAGTAGTAGCATCTCACTTGAGACTACAGGGACTCCATGTGTTTCTGTACTTGGATGACTGGCTCATTACTGCTGTGACCAGGCAGCTATTGATAGAAGGAAGGGATTATGTTCTCCAGACCTGCGCATACTTAGGAATAACTATAAATAATGAAAAGTCACAACTGACTCCAACTCAGAGTTTAGAGTCTATAGGGGCAGTACTAAATACAACAACATTCGTAGCATCCCTTCCCCATGTGAGATTACAGAAAATCAGAACACAAGTTCAAAAAATAATCCATAGCAGGAAAGTACCCGCTCATCTAATTTTACAAGCTCTAGGTTCCATGGCAGCAGTGATAATTCTAGTTCCCCTACCAAGATATCACATGAGAATTCTACAGAGGCTGCTTGCATTTCAATGGTCAATGCTGTACCAACCCATGTTAGACCAGATTTTGATCACCAATCTTTGCAGAAAAGATCTAGCTTGGTGAATACATTCCGCAGAAATTATTTTGGGCCACTCCTTTGTCCTTCCACAACCCAAAGCCATAGTGACCATGGATGCCTCCCAGATTGGGGGGGGGGGCATTTTCTGGGCAAGACTGTCCAAGACACTTGGTCCCCCATAGAAGCCAACTTGCATATCAGTGTTCTGGAGCTAAGAGTGGTACTTTTAACATTGCAAGCCTTTCAAACTGCTCTTCTTCTGGGAACAATTGCAATTCAAACAGACAGTATGTCAGTAGTTTGGTACATCAACAAACAGGGATGAACAAAATCTTACCCCCTTTGCTGAGAAGCACTTAGAGTGTGGCAGTGGGTGATCTCTTCCAACCACTTTCAGATAGCAACGCATATTCTGGGGGTTCCAGTGTGATAGCAGACAAACTGAGCAGATGTATTTTCCTGCCTCATGAGTGGTCTGTCAATCCAAAGATGATAGAAAAGATTTTCCATCAGTAGGGCCAGCCTTGCTACGACCTTTTTGCCTCACCTCTAAACTACAAGTGCGGCAACTACTTTGCCCTGATTCCCCCCTCCCAGGAAAGTCACCAAGAGATGCTTTTTGCCACACTTGGCCTGACAGACTTCTAAATGTCTTTCCCTGATGCCTCTAATTTCAAAATTCTTACAGAAGGCACTCAGGAGGAAGAGCACAGTAATCCTCATTGCACCTTATTGTCATCGACAGATATGGTTCCCCTTTCTTTGGCCTTATCTGATTTAATGACCTTGGAATCTGGACCCAGTTCCAGACCTTCTGTCCCATTCAGAGGAATTAGTTCATCCAAACATTCTGAACCTCAAACTGACAGCTTGGTTTCTCCAGTTCCATTAATTGCCAGGTGAGTTAACATTTCTTCCCCAGTACGTCAGATTCTCCTAGCTTCTCATAAGCCTTCCACCCATAAACTCTATACTAGTAAGGGGAAGAGATTTACTTTTTGGGCTCGTGAAAGGGATATTGATCCCTTTTCTGCATCTATTGATAACATTTTAAATTTCTTAGCCTTTCTTTTCAGTGCAGGAGCTTCCCCATCTTATTTATTTATTTTATTTATTTATTTTACATTTGTTGACCGGGCTAGTCTAACTGGATACATGTCCATTTTCAGTGGAAGCCTGGTGAGAAAAGCTCCACTAACAGTTACTAGACATAAAGATACAATATATATTTAAGGCAAGGCAATACAAGTTATTTAGATGATAGGTAAACATCAATAAATCAAACAAAAGTTTACAAGACAAATGGAGAAATAATATAAACAAGAGGTATAGATAAATACATACTATTCAATAGAGAGTGTGCTAGAAAAGGACAAACTACTATAGTACCTTCTATGATACTCTATCTAGTACATAACTTTGTTACCTGATATCAAAATACATTTGTTCAGAGATTATTAGGAAGGAGTGCATAGCAAATGCAATAGTGAGATAAGCTAGACAAAGTATGAAGGATGAAGTGATTAATCTGGGTTAGTGCATGGACATAGCCAGTTATTTTTAAAGTATTCTTTGAGTTGCTTTTTGAAGAGTGGTGTAGAGGACAGAGATGAGAGTTCTTTTGGGAGAAGGTTCCAGGTTTTCCCCATGGAGTTGGAAAACAGAGAGTCCCCAGCTTTATTGTGGGACTTATGTATAGATACTTGCAATTTCTTTGCTGAGCATAGGGTAGATAGATTTATGTAGGGGGAACCAGGCTAGTAAGTATAGGTGTGTTACTAGGATGATGGAGGATCTTTTGTGTGATAGTAAGCTGGTAAAAGAGAAGTCGATTATGGGATTCCAGCCAGCCCAGTTGTTTTAGATTATGACAATGGTGGGTTCTAAATGGGGAACTTGTGGCAAATCTGGCAATGTTGTTGTATGAGTTTGTAAGTTTGTTGAGGTTACTTTCGGAAAGATTGGTATAAATTGGAGAGGCATAGAGGAGGGTAGTGATAAGATGGGTGTGGACAATAGTAGTTCTAGCTGTAGGAGTAAGGAAGGATTTAATCCTATAAAGTGAGCCTAGCTTTCTGTTCACTGATTTTATTGTGTTATTTATGTGTGTGTCAGAGGTGAGGTTATTATCAATTGTTACTCCTAAGAGTTTGGTAGTTGGGTCAGGTGATATAGCAGTACCATTACTGGATAATACTGTGAAGTCTATTTGTGTGGACTTTTTTGCATCTATCATTAAAATTCAACTAGCAACCATTTCAAATTTCCATAATGGTTCTGAAGAATGTTTCTTGGCTTCTCATAAACTTTGCAAGTCCTTTTTAAAAGGGACACTATTGATGAAACCTCCTTATAAAGATCCTACTCCACCTTAGGGTATAAATATATTTACAAACCATTGTATAATCTCCCTTCAAACTATCTGCGGAATGTGATCTAAAATATTTGTCATGGAAAACTATATTTTTCATGGCAATAACCTTTGCCAGAATGATTTCATAATTACAGGCCTTATCATATAGACAGTCTTACCTGATTTTTCACAAAGTTAGTGTTTCCTTAAAGACAAATTCCTCTTATTTGCTTGAGATAGTGTCAGAGACTAATATCGGTCAGACTATTAATTTACCAGTGTTCTTTCCCAATGTTATGAATAAAGGTGAATACTGTTTACATTTGTTAGATGTTCACAGACGATTACATTTTCATCTACACAGAACGGAAGACATAAGAAAATCTGTTTGACTTTTTGTCTCCTTTTCAAGTGTAAGGTCTGGTAAACCAGTCAGCAAGGTGACCTTAGCCAGATGGCTCAAGGATAGTATTTCCTGTATTTATAACAAAAAGAAAATTGATTTTCCTAGGCCTATAAAGGTACATTCTACAAGATCTGTAGCCACTTCAGCAGTTTTCCAGTCTAGAGGTTCAATGGATGATATATGTGCAGCAACAGCTTGGGCTTCTTCCCATACTTTTATTACACATTACAAATTGGATTAGGTCTCCAGGGGACTAGCATCTTTTGGCTCAGTGGTGCTCAGGAATATCCTTCTTTGAGTCCTCGCAAGGTCTAAGGTAGCTGGGGACTCTGTCCCATATGTCGAGGATAAAATGAAACTTGACAACATCATATAAAGGAGTTATGTACTTACCATAACGTTCCATCTGTGTTGTCTATTTTCATTTATCCTTGACTCCCTTTCCTCCATCCCCCGGTCTTTGAATACCCTTTAGTGGAATGGATAATGGAGATATAACTCTAGTATAATCATTATAGCATAGCAGGTATAGTTTCCATGAAGGCTTTCTTGTTTTGACTTTATATCTCTAGTCTGCAAACTCGATCTGAGGTAACTGGGAGAGCAAGATTGTGGGTAGGGGTGAAGTTCGAGAGTGGGGGATAGGGTGTAAAGTGAACAGACTGTATTGCACGTAGAGTTGAGATTTTTTCCCCTGTTTTTGCATAGGTGAATTCCCAGAGTAATGCCCTCAGGGTGTTCACCAAATGTATGGAAGTAGTAGCAGCTCACTTGACACTACAGGGATTCCATGTGTTTCCATACTTGGATCACTGGCTCATTACTGCTGTGACCAGGCATCTATTGATAGAAGCAAAGGATTATGTTCTCCAGACCTGTGCAAACTTAGGAATAACTATAAATTATGAAAAATCGCAACTTACTCCAACTCAGAGTTTATAGGGGCAGTACTAAATACAACAACATTCGTATCATCCCTTCCCCATGTGAGATTAAAAAAAATCAGAACACAAGTTCAAAAGATAATCCACAGCAGGAAAGTACCCACTCATCTAATTTTACAAGCTCTAGGTTCCATGGCAGCGGTGATAACTCTGGTTCCCCTACCAAGATATCACATGAGAATTCTACAGTGGCTGCTTGCATCTCAATGGTCAATGCTGTACCAATCTATGTCTGACCAGATTTTGATCACCAGTCTTTGCAGAAAATATCTAACTTGGTGAATATATTCCAGAGAAATTCATTTGGGCCACCCATTTGTCCTTCCACAACCCAAGGCCATAGTGACTTCAGATGCCTCAAAGATAAGGGTGGGGGACATTTTCTGGGCAAGACTGTCCAAGACCATAAACGCTAACTTGCATATCAGTATTCTAGAGCTAAGAGTGGGTGCTTTTAACATTGCAAGCCTTTCAAACTGCTCTTCTTGTGGGAACAATTGCAATTCAAACAGACAGTATGTCAGTAGTTTGGTACATCAACAAACAGGGATGAACAAAAATATTACCTCCTTTGTTGAGAAACCCTCAGAGTGTGGCAGTCGGTGATCTCTTCCAACCACTTTCTGATAGCAATGCATATTCTGGGGAGTTTTAATGTGATAGCAGGCAAACTGAGCAGATGTATTCTCCTGCCTCACGAGTGGTCTTGCAATCCAAAGATGATAGAAAAGATTTTCTATCAGTGTGGCCAGCCTTGCTGCAACATTTTTGCCTCACCTCTGAACAACAAGTGTGGCAATTACTTTGCCCTGATCCACCTTCCAGGGAAGTCACCAAGAGACGCTCTTCTCCTTACTTGCCCCTCCAGACTTCTAAATGCCTTTCCCCGATACCTTTAATTCCAAAATTCCTACGGAAAGCACTCAGGCAGAAGAGCAAAGTAATCCTCATTGCACCTTATTGACCTTGGCAGATATGGTTCCCCTTTCTTTGGCCTTATCTGATTCAGTGACCTTGGAATCTCTAGACTGCAAACTCAATCTGAGGTAACCAGGAGAGCAAGATTGTGGGTAGGGGTGTAGTTCGAGAGTTTTTGGCCTGAGTGAGCTGCAGTAATAGCCAAGTTGGTTCCAATGTCGGACCCAAACCCATATGTCAAGGATAAATGAAAATGGAAGAACATAGATGGAACATTATGGCAAGTACACAACTTCTTTTTTTAAGAAACATAGTCATTACAATGCAAAAAGTGAAGAAATGCTGGACAAAAGCAAGTAAGTTAATATGCTGCAGTCTTGGGCTGTTGGAGTGGGGGTTAGGGTGGAAAAGTGCACAGATTGTATTGTTCATAGAGCTGAAATGTTTTTTTCCAATTTTTGCTTAAGTGAGTATCTGGAGTAATGCCCTTTGCGTAATCTAAAAACAAGTATTTTTCTATAAGTAAGTAGGCATAAAAATAAAACAAAATGATGTATGCCAAGAGAAGTGTTAAGTTTCTTGCATATGCAATATTAGCTTGCCGTTTTTTCCCTTTAGCAAATGTTAGTGGAAGTTAAGAAGTCTGCAGCTGAAGGCATTTCTACATTCTGTTCTTATGTTTCCTTGGACATTGGCTGTCTGCAGTACAAGCAATTAATGTTAAGAGTGCTGAACATTGTTTCCGAGGGAAATGCAAAATATAAAGGTACAAGGTCAAGCAGTGCAGTAAAAATACAGTTTGAAAAAACTGAAAGTGAATAAGAAATAACAGCATCCTTGCCAGCCTTAATACTTGAATGCATTTAAGAGAACAGTGTATATTTAGTTTCATTTAAAGATAGTGCATTCTTTCTTAAGGCTAAAAGTTGGTTTTCTGAAAGCATACAAGCTGTTATTCATATCTGGGAGGAAAATAGAAACAAGGACAGACAGCAATCAGTGTAAGTGAGATCACAGGCTGTAAAATGCACTTTAATGTGGATAACCTTAATTTTAGGTTAGGTAATGTCTATGGGTATAGTAGTCGATATGGGCAATTTTTCCTATCAGGAGGGTTAAACAATTTTTGAAGATGTACGTAGTTTTGTGTATATATTCTAAATTAATAGGTTATGGGGATGTTCTGAAAATGTATGAAGTTTTTTTTGGAGGGTTTTCATTAAAACAAAGAAATCTTGAAAAATGTGGCATAGATTCAAATGGAATGGACAAGAAACAACTGAATAAAAGATCAACCTACCAAGCATTACTATGTGGCATGTAACTGTATAATAGATGGGAGCAATAACTTCTTATCATAATGGCTATGCTATCCATATTATTTTGGAAAGTAAATGACCTTACAGGTGTAGACAAAAAGCTAAGAGTATTGAATTATATTAAGAAATGCAGAGTGCAAATAATGCTGCAGGAGACACATATGTATGTAAAGAAATGAGCATGTGAATTTCATAAAGAAAGGATTTCAGGATGAATATTCCACAGAATATCAGGGACAGATAAAATGGGGAATGATTATACTAATTTCTAGAGGAGCTCCAATAGTATAGAAGATGAAAAAAAGATAATAGTAGATTTGCGTTAGTAAGGGACTACTGGCAAAGTAGGAGGATTATGCTGGCATGTATTTATATTCCACCAAAAACTGCTATTATGGAGCTTAAGAAAATTTGGGGAGTAATAATCAGCTTTCAGCAAGAAATATTATTTATAGGTGAGGACTGGAACTTGATTTGTAATGGTGAGACAGTATATTAAGGACCTAGAAGGGAAAACATAACAACAGATTTCTGAAAAAAATCTGAAAATATTTGGTATGAAAGATGTGAATTTAGTAATATGAACTAAGAGAAGATTTACATATTAGTCCCTAAGATATATAACTAGGCTAGACTAGATAGAAATTATATTTCACTGGAACATGTGCATTTAATTGAAAGCTTCAACACATACTGTATCTGATAACTATTTCAGAACATGTACCAGTAAACACTAAGAGAAAAATGAAGAGTAATGAAGTAAAACGAGCCACTGGTGCTTTCCCTCCTACCTGTTAAAAAGAGAGGATTAATGAATGGGTAGTGGAAATTACTTCAGAGTTATTAATGACAGAAATTTCTTCAGAAATTATATCTAGTGAGTGGAATAAAATTAAAATGGGGTTTAAAAATAGGGTGGAAATAAGAGTTATGGATAAGAAGTCATCATCATCATCTTCTTTCGGCTGTTCCAGTTAGGGGTTGCCACAGCGGATCATCTGTTTCCATTTCTTCCTGTCCTCTGCATCATGCTCTTTCACATCAACCGCCTGCATGTCCTCTCTCACTACATCCATAAACCTTATCTTAGGCCTTCCTCTTTTCCTCTTACCTGGCAGCTCCATCCTTAGCATCCTTTTCCTAATATACCCAACATCCCTCCTCAGCACATATCCAAACCAACGCAATCTCGCCTCTCTTGCTTTGTTTCCAAACTGTCCAACCTGAGCTGACCCTCTAATATACTGATTCCTAATCCTGTCCATCCCAGTCGCACCCAGTAAAAATCTTAACATCTTTAACTCTGCCACATCCAGCTCTGACTCCTGCCTTTTCGTCAATGCCACCGTCTCCAACCCATATAACATAGCTAGTCTCACTACCCTCTTGTAGACCTTCCCTTTCGCTCTTATTGGTACCCGTCTGTCACAAATCACTCCTGACACTCTTCTCCACCCATTCCACCCTGCATGTACTCTCTTCTTCACCTCTCTTCCACACTTACCATTACTCTGAACTGTTGATCCCAAGTACTTAAACTCATCCACCTTTACCACCTCTACTCCCTGCATCGTCACCATTCCTCTACCCCCCCTCTCATTTACACACATATATTCTGTTTTAGCCCTGCTGACCTTCATTCCTCTCTTCTCTAAAGCATATATCCACCTCTCCAGGGTCTCCTCAACCTGGTTCCTACTCTCACTACATATCACAATGTCATCTGCAAACATCATAGTCCACAGGGCCTCCTGTCTGATCTCATCTGTCAACCTGTCCATCACCATTGCAAATAAGAAAGGGCTCAGAGCTGATCCTTGATGTAATCCCACCTCCACCTTAAATGTATCTGTCACTCCCTCCGCAGTCCTCACCAGTGTCACACTACCCTCATACATATCCTGTACAACTCTTACATACTTCTCTGCCACTCCCGACTTCCTCATACAATACCACAACTCCTCTCTAGGCACCCTGTCATATGCTTTCTCTAAGTCCACAAAGACACAATGCAATTCCTTCTGACCTTCTCTGTATTTCTCCAACAACACTCTCAGAGCAAATATTGCATCTGTAGTGCTCTTTGCTGGCATGAAACCATACTACTGATCACTAATCATCACCTCCCTTCTTAACCTAGCTTCCACTACTCTTTCCCATAACTTCAAGCTGTGACTGATTAATTTTATCCCTCTGTAGTTACTGCAGCTCTGCATATCACCCTTATTCTTAAAGATAGGTACCAAAACACTTTTTCTCCACTCTTCAGGCATCCTCTGACTTTCCAAAATTTCATTAAACAATCTGGTAAAAAATTCCACTGCCATTTCTCCTAAGCACCTCCATGCTTCCACTGGTATGTTATCTGGGCCAACAGTCTTTCCAGTCTTCATCCTCTTCATAGCTGTCCTTACTTCCTACTTGCTAATCTGTTTCACTTCCTGATTCACTATCCCCACATCATCCAACCATCTCTCTCTCTTATTCTCTTCATTCATCAGCCCTTAAAAGTAATCTTTCCATCTACTCAACACACTCTCCTCACTTGTGAGTACGTTTTCCTCACTGTCCTTTATCACCGTTACCTACTGCACATCTTTCCCAGCTCTGTCCTTCTGTCTAGCCAATCGGTACAGGTCCTTTTCTTCCTCTTTAGTGTCCAATCTCTCATAAAACTCTCCATATGCCTTATCCTTAGCCTTTGCCACCTCTCTCTTTGCCATGCGCCTCATCTCCTTATACTCATGTCTACTTTCTCAGTAACATGCTTAAAATAAACTTTCTCTAAAATAGTTGCTTCCAAACCCAAAGCATCAGAATTATAATACATTTTAAAATGCTGTGCAATAGGACTTTCAGTCTTGCCCTGTTTTACATCTCTCACATGTTCTTGTAACCTCAATTTAAACTTTCACTTGCTTTCTCCCACATAAGAAAAGCCACACAGGCATTTTAAGGCATAAATAAGCTATCTGTATTACAACTATCCCTTTCTGTCACTTGAAAAGATAAACCATAAATATTCTGAAAAGTATTCCCAATATACTGACAGGAACAGCAATTTCCACAGGGAAAAGTACCAAAAGAATCAGGGGCTTTAGATAAACTAGAGGGCAAAGAAAATATATTACAGACTAACATATCTTTCATGTTTCTCCCCTGTTTGTAAGAAATACAGGGATAATTATACAAGACTTCTGAGAGATCTTTAAATTTTAACAAAAAAAACAGTAGTACTTAACAAAAGAGGTCGCCTGATCACTAAAAATATTAAAAGTAGTCACAAAATACACTTTCCTCTGGTTCAGACCATCCTCTGGCCATCCTCTACCCTGAGGCAGAGAATCCCTATAACCTTCAAAGCTAGCCTTGTCTGGGGGCCTAACCTCCCTTCTTACTTTATCAATAGCTTCATCTACCAACTTCTTATCATAACCCCTAGAAGTAAACATGAGAGACGTTCTGTAGACTTCATTCACAAAGTCTAAATCATTATTATACAATCTCTGTAACCTTACAACAGATGTCGATGTGACTTTATTTGGGAGAAAGCAACAGAAAGTTTAATTTGATGTTACAAGAACATGTGTCCTATTGCACAACATTTTAAAATGATTGATAAGCTGGAATGGCTGTTACACAAAGAAAGCTTTTAAAAGCCCCTCTTCATCTTTTGATATGACCAGTAATGAAGATAAGAAATTCCAACAGAGAATGCTTGCTGCAGCACACAGATGTGGGTTGGAATGGGTCAGCATACTACTGGAGAGGGCTATGGTAAAGTATCATAAACTTAAAGAAGAAAGTCATGCTCTGTGTTCTGAGCTGTATGTTCAACTTACAGCTCCCCATTTGGAGAGATATTTATGTGATATCAATGAAAAATTGAAAACCTTTGAGCAGGAATTAGTCGATAGAAAGAAAATGAAATTAAAATGGGACTTTCGAGATTGTGATAATGGTCAAGCCTTCCTTTGGAAGGTCACTCAGAAGGTACATCTGTCAGGCGTACGTCAACATTTCCAGGAGGAGGGGAATAGTAAGCAGAAAGCAGTTTCATTTCCATCGTCTGATGGTACAGTTTTTTTGACTGACTTGGATAGTGATGATCAGTTTTTTCCACCATTGCCTCCTGCCCAGGATTCATTAAACCACTATCAGAAGTTCTGGAGCATGCATGCATGCTGACAAGCAGAATATGCACAATGACAAGAAACGGGGGTGAAAAAACTATGAGACTGGTAACTCCTCTAATAGAGAGGGAGATTATCAATTTAAAAGAAGCAAATGGCAACAGTTGTTTTGATAGTGTGGAACTGTCTTATAATGCTAAGAGAGCTTTTTTAGTGGTAAATATTTCAGGTTATGGTTTGTTTGATGCACAAACTGCCGTATTGGACTGTGGGCTTAAATTATAGGTTCATAGGTGTGTACTAGGCTAATGGCTCTGGAGCCTTTACAAGCCTAGCCCATAGAAGTGCCCTGGCATCATGCCGCCCGATGTTAGTTTCCAGTGCCTCTATCAAGTAGACCCACTGGAGTGACCCCTGGGTGAACTTTCTATTACCCATCCACTCATCAAGATTTTTCTTGAAGAGGGTCAGCGAGGTGCTCTGCTTGACATGTACGGGAAGTCTATTCCAGAGCATGGACAGTCTCTGGGTGAGGAACCTGTCCCTCCAACATGTTCTGTTGGTTGTGGAAATGAGATTGAGGTCTCTGGAGCATGTGGTGTTGAGGGATTGGGATTTCTTTAGATGTAAACTTGCCAGGAAACTCCAATAAGTGTACCACCACCTTATCCAAGAAGATGCTAGTTTATTAACCACATAGAGACATCCATAGAATGTTAAAAAGACACATTCCACACACTTTTTAACATTCTATGGATGTCTCTATGTGGTTAATAAATTATCGTCTTCTCGGATAAGGTGCTGGTACACTTATTGGAGTTTCCTGGCAAGTTCGCTTTTGAGTGGTGACTTTTTGTGGATTTCTTTAGATGTAGCATTTCTAACAGAGCTGGGTCAGACATTGCTTTGTAAATCAAGCAGAAATTGCCTCTAAGTAGGCGATATGAGACAGAGAATAGATGGAGTTTTTTTGAGTCTGTCCATGTAAGACATGTGAATAATGCCTAGGATCCTCTTTGTGAGGTACTTCTGTGGCCTCTCCATCTGTTGCAGGTGTCTAGTGAGGTACATGCCAAATGGGGCATTATGCTCGATGACTGGTCTAATGAGGGAATAGTAGAGAGAGATGATGACCTCTTTCTTCCTGGATGCAAAACCCTTGGTAATGAGATGTGCCACATAGAAGGACTTTCTGACCATAGTGGCAATGTGGTAGTCGAAGGAGAGGTTGCTGTAAATCTGCATCCCCAGATCTCTTATAATGCCTTCAGTGTTCAGTGGGCTCTCATTGATGTGGTAATTAGGGGGAACTGAGTTTTTACCAAAGGGGATGACAACACATTTTTTGGCATTAAGCTTAAGGCCATGGTTTCAACACCAGTCATTGGTCTCAGTGAGGCCTTTCTGTAGGATGTCTGCATCACTTGGGGAGTTAAAAATGGCTCCCAGCTTGCAGTCATCTGCGAACTTGATCAGCCAGAGTCCCTTTGTGTTGGCCTGGACTTCTGGGAAGTAGACGCTGAACAGGAGAGGATCCAGGACCAATCCCTGTGGAACTCCACTCGTGACTGGTCGGGAGTCTGACTTGTAGTCCACTACTTTCACACTGTGTGTTCTATCTGTGAGCCAATTTGCAACCCACCTAGTGGTATAGGGGTTGATGCCTAGTTTGGTGACTTTATCAATCATTTCCAAGTGAGGAATGGTATCAAAGGCCCTGGCCAGATCGAGGTAGGCTGTATGCACTGCCTTACCTTCATCCACAGCCTTGGTGACTGACTCAAACAAGTCAACAAGGTTGAGCAGGCAATCTCCCTTTCACAAAGCCAAACTACATGGGGTCTAGAGGTTGGAGATTTCCTATATCTTTGTTAATTAGGTCCATGATGATGAGCTCCACAGCTTTACATATCAGACTGATCAGGCTAATGGGGCTATAATTCCCAGGGTCTGTAGTTACTCCCCCTTTATGGAGAGGGATGATTGTAGCAGTGCGCCATTCGGTAGGACAAAGCCTGAGGTGAGGCTGTGACTGAACAGGGCACATAGATGTGGTGCCAGTTCACTTTGTAGTTCATGTAGAACACAACCAGGGATATTATCTGGTCCCATGTAAGCTGTATTATTGGCCTTGGACAATGCAGCTTTAACCTGTGCTGCAGTAATGCTGGGTGCCTGGCATTCTTCTGGTATTGTGATTGGTCCTTTGGGGGGGGAGGGGGGTAGCGATAAAGCTGGCACTGAATCTGTCTCCACAGTTTTACCTAGACTTCATATTTTAAAGTGTGACATTTTCTGACTAGTTTGGAAATTACATTTAGTGCCTTTGTTTTGTCATGATAAATGTAATTATGATAGTGATTTATTAATTAATGAGTGTATTTTTTTAGAAGGGAGTTTAGATGATTGTGAGGACAGTTTTTATTCCTGTACTTCAGATCTGGGGAATATTGTTGTAGTTAATGCATATTGCTTGTTAGACACTGCTAAAGTTGCATGTAAAAGCTCCTATATGCTGCCTTTTAATCATGATGGAATTCAGCAGTATTCTGCTATGTTGAATTACGCAACAGAGAGATCATCTAGTGAGTTTATGAGTCATAAGTACTCCATTCAATATAATTTAACCAAAAATGAATGGAAGGGTTTGCAACTGTTATAGAATTTAGTTATTAAGCTATCGGACAAGGGCAATAAGATTGTGGTAATTCATTATGCACAATACTTATGAATGTGTTATGATCATTTAAATGATAAAAATGTCTACAAAGTGGTTGATCTAGACATTTATAAATCAGCTCTTGACAAACATGGGGAATTATTACAGGATATTCACCTATATAAAAACATTGGAAAGAGATGCTATGAATCCTGCATTTATAGAAAGCCCACTTACTCAAATGGGTTACTACATTTCGAAAGTGATCACCCCTTTTGGCAAAAAAGGAATTTGGTTAAGGGTCAAATGATTAGAACATCTAGACTGACAACAGATGACAAAAAATTCCAAGAACAGTTAGAAGAACTGAAGGACATGTTGAGAGTAAGAGGGTACCCCAATAGTGTGTTAGAGGTTCAAGAAAAATATGTAGTAAATAGAAGAAATGAGAGTTACCCTCCTATACTGAAAAATCCAGAGAGCCTGGTAGGGTCAAACAAACCAGAAGATGGTACTAGTTGCTGTTGTATATTAACATATGACCAGGATAGTTCGGATGTATGGAAAATAATATTAAAAAACTGGAATTGTGTTTTTGGAGCATTTGGACTAACAGAAAAAGTAGGTGACAAACCAAAAATCGTATTCAGAAGGGGATTTAACATTAAAAATTTATTTGAAAGGAAAAAGAAGAACAAAGACAGGATTTCACTAGGATGTACGAGGAAATGTAATAGATTTAGGGAGTGTAGATACATATATGAAACAACAAGTACAGTGATTGAAGGCTACAAACGAACAATTTCAGTAACAGGTAATTATAACTGCAACACAAAAGGAGTAGTGTATGTAGCCCTGTGCCATTCTTGGGCTTACTACATAGAAAGAACAGAGAATAAACTAAAAAAGAGAATATATCTGCATATGTACGCAATAAGGAGACAAGACAAAAACAACGGCCTACACAGACATAGTATGGGATGTAAAGATTTAAGGAAGTTTCTTTTTTTGTGTGTTGGAAAAGGTGGGGAGACAAGAGAGGGGAGGTAACTGGCCCTGCTTTTTGGAGTATAGGGAAACATATTGGCAGGTTTTATTAAACGCAACAGTTTTCCCTGGAATCAATGACAGAATTTCACTAAGTAGTTTATTGCACTTAAGGGCAGAAGAGATTTGAGAAGGAATGTGTCCCCTTTGTTTCTTCTGTTTCTTTTAAGGTTAACAAATGCATTAGGTGAATGTTTACATTTACAAGTAATTAATTTCAACAAGTAAATGATTTTTAAAAAAAGTGTATTCTTAAATGAAAATTAATTTTATTAGCTTGGTTAACAAGAATAGGAAAATGTGTATATACATTTATATACTTTTAAAATGTCTACTGATGGTTTTTAAATGGAGGAATCAAATTTCAAGTTTAATTAATTGTTTAATTAATTGTAAAGTGTGTTGACTGGGGCAATTGCTTTAATGAATTATGTATAAAAAGAGGGAAGAAGGTAAGGTGTGTGTATCTGATGAAGTTCCGTTTTGGAGTGTGAATAAAGGGAACGAAAGCGCTAATAACCTTACTTGCCTGGAGTGTGGTTTTTTGGAAGAGAGTTACCCTGTGTGTTCTTTGTGGAGATTTGATAAGGATATGTTGAATACACCTGGATACCCCATAGTATCAACATGCAAGTATTTTTTACACAACATAGGAGCACTGCTTCATGAATTTGTACTTTCATTTGTTTTAAAATTGCCATCATTTATTAGGGATACTGCTGACTTTTTAGAAAAGATCTCTGCTATTAAGTCGACTGATGATGTTTTTTATTATGCTGGATGTGAAAAGTTTATATACGAGAATTAAGCACATTGTTGGCATCAAAGCTTTATATTTTTTCTGGATGATACGATGATACCCCTTACTGAATTATGTTATTGAATTATTATGTTTTTGTATGAAGAATAATTTTGAATGTTTATTTTTTAATTTAATTTAAGAAAGGAAATGTGGTTAGATATTCAGAATTGTAGATATTCATTAGAAAATTAAATTAACTTAATGCTATCATCAGTAAAGTATACTTTTCCTAAGTTCATTGATCTTTTAATTATTTTAATGCATCAGAGTATGTAAGAGAAAGGACGTCTGTCTAAAATCTATATAGTGGTTAAAAATACTACAAAACATTACAATGAAAGTTATTGGGATTATTTCAAAATAACTATTTTTTAATTTATTTTATTTATTTATTTATTTAACATTTGTTAACCAGGAAAGTCTGACTTGGAACAAAGCCAATTTTCAGCGGAGGCCCGGGGAGAAATGCTCCAGATGCATGCCTTTGTAATGTGGGAGGAAACACAAATGAATGCAGGGAGGACATGTAGACTCCACACAGAAGGCACCCCAGCCGAGAATCGAACCAGAAAACTCTTGCTGTGAGGCAACAACGCTACTGCTGCACCACTGCACCATCCCATTAACTAATATCCAAGAGAAGAAGATAAAAAGTTTGTTATCATCTTCAAAACAAACTGCTTCCTCATTAAAATAGAGGTTATGCTCTTGAAAATTTAAGCATAAAGCCATCATTACTCCACAAAGAATAGAAATAATGTTAAAAAAAAACTAGGATGTTGGAGATGTAAGCTGAATATTAAGGCAGATTGGCAACATATGTTTTTTTTTATTGTAAAGTTATTAAAGTATTCTGGGATAATATTAATGCTTTTTATACAAGCTATTTAATGATCAATTTACTTTAACTAAATCATTAATGTTATTCAACAGCCCAATACCTACTTGACTAAAAAAAAATAAACTACTCACTTCTTTGGAATATTTTATCAATTGCAAGACAAGTGATCACCAAGAACTGGAAAAAAAATCGACTCCTACTTTGAAAGAATTTATAAGTATTGCAGCCGACGTCTGTCAATTAGAACTTACAATCACAACCAGAATTACCACTTCTTACAACACCTGGATGAAACTTAAAGAACTGCTAAATAATCAATCGCTAATATGTCAATAACAAAGACTATTTCATGACTGAACATATTGTAGCACAGCCTTTTAAAATGTATCATAATTCTAATCCTCTGGAAATAACTATTTTAGAGAAAGTTTATTATAAGCAAGTTACTGAAATGGCATTTAAACATAAATTGTTATATAAAGAATCTATGTTCATTTCAAAATACAGTACTTTATTCCCATCAGGTCTCAACACTGAATGTAATTGCAGAGTTTTAATTTAATTTAATTTTGCATATTTATTTGGAGATTGCTGTAATTGTACAATTAATTAATTGTTTAATTATTTCTGTGTGTGTGTGTGCACATCTTTATCAGACAAGCTCCTGGTAAACCAAGTGGACAGTGTTGGAGATCTGGACTAAAAACTAGAGAAGATGGGAGCCATAACATTATTGGTTCCAGGGAGGGTGAACGGCTCCAGTCTGGAAGTTCTTTAGATGCCGCAGATGTCAGAGCTGAGGGTTCAGATGGCTCTGTGACAGTCTTGGATCCAGCAGCAACTGTCTGCTCCGAGGGTTCTGCTGGAGTAGACAGTTGAAGAGTTTTTTGACTTGGCTCCAAAGAAGGTTTCGGATCCGAATATGATCATTTAGTGGATTTCTGAGAACTTTTCGAGGACTCAGGAGAAATTGCCTCTGAGAAAGGGGTTTTTAGTAAGCCATTTAGTATGTTTCTTCTTGTGCTCCATAAGCACTCATTGAGTAAAGCTGTGACATATGGAGCACATTTCCTGAATGTGAAGAGGCCCCAAGCAATACACATATAGAGTGTGTGAATTGCTAAGGGACGTCTTTCTCCCACATTTCTCACACTTTTTAAATCCAAGAGATTTTCCTTCTTGCTTTTGAGACATACCAAAGGAAAACAGCAATAAAGAAAAATACAATAATGAAAATAGAAATAGGGCACACACATACACACACACACACACACACACACACACACACACACACCAGGGAGAGAAAATATATATAAGATAAGCTTCTTTCTTTCTTTCTTTCTTTCTTTCTTTCTTTCTTTCTTTCTTTCTTTCATTTTCTTTCTTTCTTTCTTTTTTATTAAATCGTCTTCTAACTTAAATGGATGATAGAGTGAAAGAGAGAGGAAAAGGGAATAAAATCATCTAATTTAAGTGGACTAGTTATACACCCTCTAACTTAAACTGGTGATAACAGGGGTAGGGAACACTCACGCTATCAATCTAAATTAAGAAAAGGCAGTAGAAAAAGAGTAATTAAACTAAAAGCAAAGGTAATAAAAAATTAAGAAAGGTAAATAAATTTGAAAGCACTTAGCCCAGAGCAAGCTTTTTGGAACATCTTCACTGTGCGTCAAATGAGATCTGAAGTAATAGGGGAGCTGCATTGTGGGTAGGGGAAAAGGCCCACGAGCTTAGGTGAGAACCTCGAGCTTATTTAATGGCTGAGCCAGATCTGATAGATCACATCTGACCCGCCAGTGAAAATAAAGACGAGATTGAGAACAACAGATTGGAAAGTTTTATAGAACAATACGAAAAAAAAAAAAAGAAAAACTGCACACCATGGAACTTATATGTGCTTAAGCCCTCTTTCAGGGAAACTAAGAAAAAAATTAATAAACAATTCTGAACTGAAGTGGAAAAAGAGACTTAAAAAGCATTTACTATATTTATATAATGATGTATTGAATTTGTCAAATGTGTATGACAATAGAGGTTTGTGGACTGGGGCGTGGGATTACAATGTAAGATTGAAATTAGAAAATGACAGTATTGTACATATTCCAAGTGCTATTAATGTCAAAGATGACAGAGGTCTGGTTAGATATTGGGAGCAACCAAAAACATGTTTTTTGTGTGGAAAATGGATAATTTAATTAAAAAAAGTGAAAAAAGATTGTGTTTTTCATGTGGGGGCATAGGACACAATGCAAAAAAATTGTGAACCAAAATGCTATAAATGCAAAAAAGTGGGACATTTGGGGAGTGTGAAGAAAAAGAAAATGAAGCAGTGTTGGACATAACAGAGGGAGTAGAAGAACAAGGTAAACATGATAAAGTTATAGAAAAGAAATTAGAAGTAGAAAAAATGGGGAAAAGATATCTGATTTACTGATGAAGAACAAATGACACAAAAAGATAAAATGAAGGAAGATTTAAACATAGAAGAAAAGTCAGATTTAAGTGAGAATGAAGATGAATGGGATATAGTCAAAAGAGAAATTCAATTGGTAAAGGAGTGAGAGAAAGGAAAAGGAAGAATACAGAAGATTTCAAAAAAGAAAAAAGAAAGGAAAAGGATGAATACATATTATTTAAATTAGGGGTACGTGTAAAGTATTATCATTAAATGTTAACAGTTTTAAGAAGCTGGGAAGAAGGACATGCATTTTGTAGTGGTGTAAAAAGCTAGATAATGATGTTATTATACTAGAAGATACTAGATTTTTGTCAAACTCAAAGAATTCAAACAGAAGTATGGTGGGGAAAAATGTGATACGGAATTTTGGGAAAAGACCTGCTCAGGAATACTTATATAAAGACAGAATTAAAGTATTAGATATTACCGTTGTTTCAGCAGGTAGAATTACTATTACTGATGTAAGATGGTGGGAACATGCTATGAGAATTATTGCAATATATGCATATGTAATGAAAAAATGAGAGGGAGGAGATGTTTAGAAAGATAATACAACATGCAGCAGTTAACATGGAGATAATTGTAGTAGGAGACTTCAACTGCAATTTAAGACAGCAAAACAAGAAGGCTCTTAATATTAAACTAGTAAGGGATATTATAAAATATAGACAATTAAAATGTGGAATCTAGACACTTGGACATATAGAAGAGGGGAAAAAAGAACAGAAACAGATTATTTTTTTGTTTTCAGAAAGCTTAGTAATTGTTGAACAAGGAGTGTTATTGACAGACTTTTCTGACCACAGGGCAATCTGGATTATGGTTAAAGTGAATGATGATTATATAAAATAGGGAAAGGTATAAAAAGAATAAATGAAGTGAAATGGGATGGCAAAGGAGAAAAGAGATCATGATATTATGGCAAGATCATGTAAAAATGAGAGAATTCTATAAAGACTGATCAGAATGGTAGTTAAATTTTTAAACTGAAGTATAAAAAATGTTATGTGACATGGGAGAAAGAGAAGTTACACGTGGAAAAAATTAAATACAAGAATTTAAACAACAGCATGATTGTCTAGAAAAAAATGATGAAAACCTTTTTTAAGGAACAGAAATTATACGACTTCAACAAAGATATTTCCTGAAAGGAAAAAAGGAAGAAACTGCACCATATTTAAGTAAAATAATTCCAAAGAACAATAGTGTAATGAGGGAATGAAAGATTTTTTTCAGGTAATATGCATAATACACAATAGGAGATATGAAATCCCAATCCCTCAGAGCCACACGCTCCAGGGATCTAAACCTTGTCATCACAATAAACAAAACTTGCTGGAGGGATAGGTTCCTGACCCAGAGACTCCCCAGACTCTGGAACAGATTGTCCATACATGTCAAGTAGAGTGCCTCTTTGGCCCTCTTCAAAAGAAACCTTGACGATTGGGTGGGAGAAAGGAAATTCACCCTGGGGATCATGTCAGTCACCCTGCTAGACAGGGGTCCAGGGAAGTAAATAGTGTGGGAAGAAATAGCCAGGGAATTGTTATGGCTAGGCTTGTATAGGCCCTAGGGCTGATAGCCTAGTATCAACCTATGAACATATAAAGAATAATAGTGTAATGACGGAATGAATGATTTTTCAGGCAAACTGCATAGTACACAATAGGAGATTATGAATATAGTAAAATAACATATTAAGACTATATTTAAAGAGCACAGAACAAAGACGTGGAAAGAATGGCAAGTACATACATTTTCGGACAATGGAGAATAAGGATTTAGAAAATGACATAAGAAGAGAGGAACTAGAAGAGGTATTAAAAGTAATGAATTTAGAGTCAGTGGCAAGACTTTGTGGTTCAATCTCACCAGTGAGGATGTGACATGGGGGAGGGGTGAGCTGCAGTGCTCCCCCATATTGGTAAATACCAGGTCCAGTATGTTTGAACATATGGTGGGTGTGCACACTATCACAATATCTGGTCAAGGGTATTTGTGTTAATAAAGTCCAGGAATCATTATGGCTGTGAGTATGAGGTAGATTATGTTTCCCATTTTACAATTTTACACAGGGGTGGTAAAAGTCTCCCATAAATACTTTATTTGGTTTAATTGTGACTGTCTCTATTAGGACTAGGTACGAGCTATGAGATTCTAGGGACATAGAGGGTGACCTATATCTTGCTAGAATATACTATGGAATTTTGTCTGTGGTTATTTGCACGTGGAATTATGCTTGTTGCTAATATACATTGAGACTCCTCCACCTTTTGTCCCTGCCTATGCAGCTGATGGTTTAACTGTATAGAAGGCAGTGAAACCTTGCACTGCCAGAGTACTGTAATAAGAACTAATAAGAACAATTGTTATACTTACAGTTACATTTTTTTTCATTTACTGTCCTTCCAAACATTAATGATATGTGGTGGGGTATAAGCTTTACAGTCCACCCACAAGTTTAACAAAGTCAGCAGAAGTCCATTCTTTCTCAGCCACTTTTTCTTACAAAGCCATATTTCAAAAATGTGATTGATGCTTTATAGTCTCCCATTTATTCACTAAATTTCAGTGCTGCTGGTCTTATTCGTCTTCATCTCCATCTCCCCACACTAGACTCTGGTTCAAATCCAAGGTACTCCTGATTCTTCCAGCCAGCTCCTTTGCCTTTGTCTTCCTCTCAAGAATTTTCCTTAGGAACACTGGAAAAGGTTTCACTAGCAAAATCTCTCTATGAGCTTTATTGTCAGAGTAATGAAAAGCAGATTCCTCTTCTGTTTACAAGATCAATTTTTGATGAATAACATTTATTTCTTCCTTAGCCAGTTCTGCATCAAAAAACGTCTTTAATCCACCAGAAGAAGTATTCTGAAGATAATTGGTTTCAACAGGCTGAATCTCACACCTCCCTATCGACATCCTCTGATTGCTGGGATAAATGTGCTTCCCTTTTGCCTGACATACAGTGAATAGTTATTTTCCATAGACACTCTGCTGTCTCCAATTTTTAATACTGTTTCCCTCTTCTACAGTTTTGTTAAATCAATTAATTTTGCTGGTATGATTTCATCTTTACTAATACAGGTCTTGGCTGCTTTCTCATGGCCATGTTTGAAGCATACACTCAATGTGCCCTTTCAATTAACAAATTCTGCTGTGGAATAACAGTCCAGTTGCTTACTTGTGCTTTCATAAAATGAATAGAGCCTAATCATTCTAGCTTCTATAGTAATAGTACAACAGAAAATCTAAGGTTTTCTTTGCAAGCTCTGTCTTCTAAATCTATCATTTTTTGAAACAGCTTTTATGGAGAAGTCTCGTACTCAGGCAGACTTTTGTTTACTTATCCTCTGATTTTTGCAGTTTTATCAGTTCATCTGAATATCTAGTTAAAGCTTCTTCTATTTTTTCCAGCGTTTTGTTATTTTAATTGATATACTTCTTCAGTATTTTATTTATTTTAATCAATTCTGAGTACATTTGATTTACTTTTTCTTCTAAACTGGATGGCGCAGAGGTTTGGATTGTTGCCTTACAGCAAGAAGTTCTCTGGTTCATTTCTCAGCTGGGGTGCTTTCTGTATAGATTCTGCATGTTCACACTATGCCAGGTGCTCCAGTTTCCACCCACATTACAAAGACATGCATATGGACCATTTCTCCCTGGGCCTCCGCTGAAAACAGGCTCGATCCAAGTTGGACTTTCCCAGTAAGCAAATATAAAAAATAAATAAAATAAATTACTGGACGCCATCTCTTGTACCACAGCTGAAGCCTGAACTGCTTTTACAGAGGAGCTACAGTGATTCTTCCCAGCCAGTGTTTTCTCTTCACCTTTTCTGACTGATTTTCTTTCAAGTTCTTTAAATTTCTTCTTCGCTGTCACCCAGGCAATGTACATACTAGCCAGTTACAGAATTTGATCTTTAGTGCAATTCCTCCCTTTTATTTATTTATTTATTTTTTTGTTACTTTTCTTTCTTTGACAATTTTTGCTTGTTACATATATCTATCTTATATTTAATCTGTAATCACTATACTTCAAATATTATCCAAACACAAAACGCCAAACCGTATGACCCACTCAAAACGTCTCCAACAGAATAAATGATAAAACACAAGCAGAATGAGATGCAGATGACTGTAAAATCCAGAATAAGGCCTTTACTGAATGCTAAAACACAAGCGCTTTCACAAATGAAGAAGCTCATTTGTGAAAGTGCTTGTGTTTTAGCACTCAGTAAAGGCCTTATTCTGGATTTTACAGTCATCTGCGTCTCATTCTGCTTGCTTTTTATACTTCAAATATTGTTTTTACTCAGAAAGTGTATGTTATAATCTCTTTGCAACATTTTATGTCACTACGTATGTTTTTTGAGCTTTTCTCTCCAGGTCTGTTCTAAAAAGGGATCTTGCTTGACCCAGTTGGATTTCCTGGTAATTATATATCTATCTATCTATATATATATATATATATATATATATATATATATATATATATATATATATATATATATATATATATACGTGTGTGTATGTATGTGTATGTGTGTGTGTGTGTGTGTGTGTGTGTATATATATACATATATATATATATTTATTTATTTATTTATATATATACACACACACAACACACACACACACACACATATATATATAAATAACCCTGAAATCTATCAAGGTCCAACTCAACACTCTCATACTAGAAGACTTCAACTACCCCTCCGTCAACTGGGAAAACTACTAAAGCACCAATACACTGGCCCAACGCTTCCTAGAATTCATCAGTTCCAATGCCCTGGACCAGCTCATTCTGACCCCCACTAGAGGAAGCAACATCCTTGACCTGGTTATTACTAACATGGGTGACCGTTGCTCTACACCAGTAGTTAATCTCTCCTTTGTCAGATCCGACCATAAACTAATCACCATGGAAATCCACATCTCACCCACACACCCTGGAAAGGTAACCACCTTGAAAAACTTCTCCAAAGGACTTTGGGCTCCTAAAAACAGAGGTGGCTAACTTCACGACACCCATGCGAATGGAAAATAGCTGCATAACTGCCGAATCATACACCAATGCAATGTACAAACATGTACAGAAATGCATGGAACTAGCCATACCCAACAGAACTAAGACAATCTCCTCCAAAAAAGGAACCAATCTGGTGGTCTCCTTTCATTAATAAACTCTACAACAGAAGGAAGAAACTGTTGCAGAAAAAGGTGAATTCCCAAGACTGGAAAAACTCCCTTATTAGCCTCAACAAAAAGTTGAGATCCCCCATCAAATCCTCTAAAGCCAGATATGAAGGCAGAATTGCGGCAGACACGAACACAAAGCCTTCTAGTTATATCAAGAACCTCCACGGCAATACCCAGATTTGCTCTGATTTACTGCACAATGGTACCTCCTATACTGAGCCAACAGATATTGCCAACATACTGGCCGATAGATTCAGTGCCAACTATACCCCTTTCTCCCTCCATAAAAGACCAATCGCAATACCAGAAGAATGCCAGGCACCCAGCATTACTGCAGCAGAGGTTAAAGCTGCATTATCCAAGGCCAAGAATACAGCTTCCATTGGACCTGATAATATCCCTGGCTGTGTTTTACATGAACTACAAAGTGAACTGGCACCACATCTGTGTGCCATGTTCAGTCACAGCCTCACCTCAGGCTTTGTCCCTACTGAATGGCACACTGCTACACTCATCCCTCTCCATAAAGGGGGAGTGACTACAGACGCTGGGAATTATCGCCCCATTAGCCTGATGAGTTTGATATGTACAGCTATGGAGTTCATTATCATGGACCTGATTAACAAAGATATAGGAGATCTCCAAACTCTAGACCCCACACAATACAGCTTTGTGAAAAGGAGATCATGCCTGCTCAACCTGGTTGACTTCTTTGAGTCAGTCACCAGGGCTGTGGATGAAGGTGAGGCAGTGCATACAGCCTACCTCAATCTGGCCAAGGCCTTTGATACCATTTCTCACTTGGGAATTATTGATAAACTCAACAAACTAGGCATCAACCCCTATATCACTAGATGGGTTGCAAATTGGCTCACAGTGTGAAAGTAGCGGACTCCAAGTCAGACTGCCGACCAGTCACAAGTGGAGTCCCACAGGGATCGGTCCTGGGTCTTCTCCTGTTCAGCATCTACTTCTCAGAAGTCCAGGCCAACACAAAGGGACTCTAGCTGACCAAGTTCACAGACTACTGCAAGCTAGGAGCCATTATTAACTCCCCAAGTGGTGCAGACATCCTACAGAAAGGCCTCACTGAGACCAATGACTGGTGCCAAAACCATGGCCTTAACCTTAATGCCAAAAAATGCATCGTCATCCCCTTTGGTAAAAACTCAGTTCCCACTATTTACCACATCGATGGAAGCCCACTGAACACTGAAGGCATTATAAGAGTTCTGGGGATGCAGGTTGAAAGCAACCTCTCCTTCGACCACCACATTGCCACTGTAGTCAGAAAGTCTGTGTTGCACATCTCATTATGAAGGGTTTTGCATCCAGGAAGAAAGAGATAATCGTCTCTCTCTCTACTCATCTCTCATTAGACCAATCATCGAGTATTATGCCCCATTTGGCATGTACCTCACTAGACACCTGCAACAGCTGGAGAGGCCACAGAAGTACCTCACGAAAAGGATCCTAGGCATTAAACACATGTCCTATATGGGCAGACTCAAAAGACTCCAGCTATTCTCTGTCTCATATCACCTACTTAGAGGCAATCTCTGCTTAGCTTACAAAGCCATGTCTGACCCAGCTCTGTTAGAAATGTTGCATCTAAAGAAATCCCAATCCCTCCGCACCACACACTTCAGAGACCTCAACCTCATTACCACAATCAACAGAACATGCTGGAGGGACAGGTTCCTTGCCCAGAGACTGCCCATGCTCTGGAATAGACTTCCCATACATGTCAAGCAGAGCACCTTGCTGTCCCTCCTAAAGAGAAATCTTCATGAGTAGATGGGTAATATAAAGTTCACCCGGGGAACACTCCTGTGGCTCTACATGATAGTGGCACTGGGAACTAACGTCGGGCGACATGATGCCAGGGCAGTTTTATGGGGTAGGCTTGTAAAGGCTCCAGGGCCAATAGCCTAGTACACACCTATGAGCCTATATATATATATATATATATATATATATATATAGAGAGAGAGAGAGAGAGGCACACATACAGACACACACACACACACACACACACACACACACACACACACACACACACACACACACACACACACACACACACACACACACACACACACACACACACACACACACACACACACACACACACACCAAGTCCATGATCGCACTACAGTGGATAAAAGTGGAAAAATCCTCAAAATGAACCAATAGCTTGCGCAATACAACCCAAGGCAGTTTAACCCACACAATATGACATTTTTGAAAGTAAAATTGTGCAAGATCTTATCATAATAGTAGATGTCCTGCTTTTCACTGTTGCAGTATTCATTACAAAAATGATATCCTGCCAAGGATAGCCATATATCCAACCAGCATACAAAAGCCTTAGGCCCTTTTCAAAAATTATATCCTGCCAAGGATAGCCATATATCCAACCAGCATACAAAAGCCTTAGGCCCTTTTAAGTACCATATGTCAGATATATGTCCTACATCTTAGGTGTAAGGTACGTACCATCACTAAATTATCAAAACTGAATTGCCCCAGGAGACCTAAAGTAACCCAAGAAAAAAACAAAAAATAAAAAATGCACATTCAGTAAGGGGAAAAAGGAAAGTCCCTTGGCCAGAGGGCAACAAAAATGAACAGGGTAGGGAGTAGGACATCTACTGTTTTGGTAACAGCCTACAGAGCTATACATTTTCACTGTTTGTTTGAAACATTGTTTAATTGTTAAATTAATTGGAGTTTTAGGGAGGGTTTTTGTGTATATAAGGGATGTATTTTTGATTGTATTTTCCTCCTGGAAGGCTTTGTGTAAGCTGAAGTGCTAAAGACTGCTATACATTAAAGTTGGTGACCTGGATAAATTGTGGTTCATTTATAGGTTCATAGGTTGGTACTAGGCTATCGGCCCTAGGGCCTATACAAGGCTAGCTATACCAATTCCCCGGCTATTTCTTCCCACAATATTTACTTTATTTTATTTATTTTTCTTTTGTTGGTTGTGATTTTATATGGCCAGTGATCCAGCATATAACATCCCATGAATATTTAGAGAGGAACATCCTGATTCCTCCCAACGGACTCTTGATGTCTTTCTTAGATCAACGGGTGATTGTCGAGAGAAATAAGGAATGAGTGGTGAAGTGCTGCCTACCACTTTATGGGAGAGATTCCTTAATGAGACTCACAATAAATGTTTGAATAACCCATTTACTGTGGTAGGTCTTGGGAAGCATTAACTCTTTATTACAAATTAGGGCAACTGCTTACTAAGGAAACTTCTGTTTACTACAATATGCTCAGCCTTCAACGTTATGTGGAGTTGGACATCTCTCCACGTGGGCTTAGAGATTTTAAGCATCCATCTACACCATCTGACTGTACTGATACAGATGATAAAAAGTTTAAACAGAGGTGGGAGCAGGTAGCTCATCATTGCTCAATGGAATGGATCACTATCCTGATTGAAAGGGACAGCGTGAAACAAAATAAACTTAAGACTGAAATTTCTTCAGTATGCTCTAATTTGGCTTCTGATTTAGAATCGAGCCATTTACTGTTTGAAAGACATAAATGTGAAATTAAAGACCCTGTAACAAGATTTTCTGAAACAGAAATCACATAAGATCCATAGGGACCTTCGGGACTATGAGAATGGTACTGATTTCTTTTCATCTGTAAACCAGAAGAAACATCAGCAAGTTTGTTTCCAAAGTCCGGAAGTGGGACAAAAACAACAGGGCTATGCATCTTCGAATGGTACCAGCAGATACTACAGTGATTTAGAAGAAGACGATGACTACCCTCCTCTTTCAGCATCTAGAAATGTTCAATATCTACATGAGATATTTCGGAGAACTGAGAATAGACTGAAGAAACGAGGTAGACCACAACAAGAACAACACCGTGACAGATAACAACGGTGGGGTAAAAGGACTGAATGGTATTAGTTCTGATAATAATAAGTTGTGTAACTTGGTTGTGAACTTATCTAAAAACAAAAATAAAGAAAAAAAAGAGAGCTTTTGGAGTGGTAACTTATCTAAAAACAATTTAAATGACTATTTATATTCAGCTTTGAAATGTGGTCTAAAATTTATTCTGACTGTATTAACCAGGTTACATGAATGTAAAATAGAACTATTCCATGCAGTCTGGAAGTTACATTTATTAGATTTTTTTTTAAAATTCAGTTGAATTAGATGTTGTAATTAAGGAATTACATGGGGATGATTCTTATGTGGTATGTGAATCAGATTGGGATGAAACATTCGTGTCTTTTGCTTCAACTCTGTCCGAGGAACAAAATGCTTACTGTTTGTTAAATACAGATAGTATACATAGTAAAAGCAATTTTATACCACATTTTAAACATGATGGGATACAAAAATTTTATACTATGATTTTGCTTTGGAAAAAATGTTTTATAACTTTAGAATGAACAGACTTGCGGTGTGTTATAATTTATTTAAAAATTAATGGCAAGCTCTATTAGCTTTTAGTAAACAGAGTGATTTGGTTGTTAAACCCTCTGATAAAGGTAATAGGATTGTAATAATGCACTTTACACAATATTTGAAGATGTGTCGTGAACTTTTAGATGACAATGAAGTATATGAAATGGTTAATATGGAGCAATATCTTGAAGCAAAGGAAAAGTATCAACATTTGTTGTTTAAAGGATTAAGGTTAGGTTATTGGTCTGACACTGATGTAAAAAATAAATTGTCTATAGAAGGTTCTGGGATGGCTCATTTCTACTGTTTGCCTAAAATACATAAAGATGCGTTTCATCCACCAGGTAGACCAATAGTGTCAGCATCACAATATTTTTTACATAACATTGGATTAGTACTTCATAGTTACTTATTGAATGCTGCTATACATTTGCCCTCATATAGTAAAGATTCTTTTGATTTCCTTGATAAGATTTCTGATATTAAATGGAACCAATATATGTATTTGGTGACTGCGGATGTTAAGAGCCTGTACACTAATATTGAGCATGAATTTGGTAAGGAGGCATTAAGATTGTACTTGGGAGACACTCCCCTTGCTAATTATATTACAGAGTTGGTTTATTTTAGTTTAACACATAATTATTTTGAGTTTGAAGAAGTTACATACCATCAATTGCAGGGCATGGCAATGGGGGCTCTTTTTGCCCCCATGTATGCCAATTTATTTATGAGAATGTTTGAATCAGAATATATCTATAAATGTGAATTTTTTGGAAAGTTTGTTTCATAATATTATAGATTTATTGATGATTTACTTGTTTTGTGTCAAGATGGAATAGAACAAGTACTAACATTTATAGAGAACTTATTTCATAATAGACCTGTATTTAAGTTTGATGGTTTACAGTATGGTCACACAGTTACCTTTTTAGATATTGTGTTGCAAGGGAAATCAGATAGTTCCATAGGAACCAGTATTAATCATAAATTTAATGAAGTAAATACATTTTTGAAGGGAAATAGTTGTCATCCTCCACATATTCTGAAGTCACTTCCTTATAGTGATTTTTTGCGTATTTCTCGTTTATGCAATAATTTGGAAGTTATGAATAATGAATTAATGTTGACAGCAGATATGTTTTGTAATAGAGGGTACAATGAAAATACAGTTATGGAGCCTTGCAAAATATTTGGGCTAAGATTAATAATAGTAACACACAAAAAGTACAGGTGATGAACTATGAACATAAAAAAAAATCAAAAATATATAGATTTTTTGTAGTCACCGCCTATAATATTTTAAGTAGTGAGATAGAGAAAATTATTTTATATCATTGGGTTTTTTGTGTAAATTTAAAGACTTACAATCTGTTAATAGTAAAACACGTATGTTCTCTTATAAGAGAGGAAGGAACATTAAAGATATTGTAGTTCATAGCATGTTTAAACAACCTAATATTGTGTTAAGATATCAAGTTGAAAATATGGGCACCTTTCCCTGTACTAGATGTATAAGTTGTAGGTACATAGTTCATACTTTTGACAGGATTAATGCAATATTATTTCATCCAACTGGAAAATATTGCTGCTCCACATAATGTGTAATATACGCGAATGTGTTTTATTTTTTGTAAGAGAAACTAAAAGGGCTTTCAAATCTCGATTGCAGGAATATGTCAGAGACATTAAATCTGCTTGAAAGCCCTTTAGCCCAACATTTTAAAAGTTTTCATAACAGTAATCTAGAGGGTTTGAAAGCTACTATTTTAGAAAGAATAGCGTATGAGCAAGGAAGTTGTGATATTAAGGGAAAATTGCTCTATAAAGAGGCGTTATTTATTTTAAAGTATTCAACTTTGACCCTAGTGGGTTAAATATTGAATATTGTTGGAAATAGTTTGTTTGATTTGATTTAATTGCTTAATAGTTTAATTGCTATATTAATTGGCGTTTTAGGGAGGGTTTTGTGTATATAAGGGATGTATTTTAATTGTATTGTATTTTACTCCTGGAAGGCTTTGTCTAAGCCGAACTGCTAGAGACTGCTATACATTAAAGTTGGTGACCTGGATAAATCATGGTTTGTTTACCTTATCACTGTTCAAGTTTTCCTTACAAAAACGGAAGCCTACTGAAGAAGGTGGGAGGAGGAAGAAGCAACAAAACAGCCATTCAAAAACCCATGGTGGATGGACCTGGAAAAACCTGCCCTAGCCTGAGAAATCACGTCTGACTTGCAGTGTTTAGTAAAACTATGCACAGAAGACCAAGTAACTTCCAATATGGACTCAGAATCAAGATTCTTGAAAAAAGCTTCAGAAGAGGCTGCCATCCTTGTAGAATGAGTACAAACAGAAGGGAGAAGCTGGTTGCCATGAAAGGACTAACAAAAACAAATGGAATTAGAAATCCAAAAGCAGATGTTGCTTAGAAAGAGCTAAACCTAATTTCTTGACATGAAAAGAAACAAGAAAAGCTGCTTGTTTTCCCTAATATCCTTAGTCTTATCCAAATAATATCTGAGCCATCTATGCAAATTTGAGGAATGTCAAACCCTCTTACTACTATTTTGAAGAGAAGAAAAAGGAAAGAAGATGATTGGTCTGATTCAAAGAAAAAACATTGACAACTTTAGGGATAAAAATAGGACTGCAACAACCAGATCCAAACCAAATTCGGGAATGCACAGAAAAAAGTGCACAAGTTATAAAATAAAAATATTTATTCCATAATAACAAATTCTAGTGCCTCGGTGTCACCACCTTCATGGAATATCAGTTCATTTCTAAAACACACTTTTATATCCTTAAGCTTCTTTAACACCAATTAATTAATTAATTAAGTGATTAAATGCATCAAATACTTAAACTAAACATTTCCAATTTAATTAATTGTTTAGTCCCTTAGGGCATTTAATCACTTAATTAGTTAATTAACTGGTGTTAAAGAAGATTAAGGGTATAAAAGGGTGTTTTAGAAATGAACTGATATTCCATGAAGGTGGTGACACCGAGGCGCTAGAATTTGTTATTACAGAATAAATATTTTTATTTTATAACTTGTGCGCTTTTTTCTGTGTGTTCGCTAGAATTTGTTATTACAGAATAAATATTTTTATTTTATAACTTGTGCGCTTTTTTCGGTGTGTTCCCAAATTTGGTTTGGATCTGGTTGTTGCAGTTATTTTCATACATTGTTGTTGCAGTTATCCATGACTTCAGATCCGAACCTGGATGTCCCTCATGTTTTCAGAGAGGAATCCAATTTTTTGGGAGGAGCAAGTGGTAGAATGGGTTCCGTTCAGGGAACTCAAATTACTATGGAACATTTCTTGGGTGCTCCACAGACTTTTTCTGCTCAGGTTAATGAAAACCGCATGACTAATTCAGGTACAGGACAGCTTTTGAGTGCTTTTGAGAATGAGAGGACTAAAAGAACTTCTAACCCTTTCGTAACAACAGGCCAAGCTTTGAATCCATTTCCAGCAGATAAGAGAGACTTGTGTGACAAATTTGAAAAACTGCCTGAAAAAGAAACACAAGTGCACTTTAATATACTGGGATTACAGAGATACATTGAATTAAACATTACACCTAGGGGTCTCCGCTTTATAAAAAATCCCAGTACACCATTCGATATGAACTGTTCTGTGGACAAGAAATTCAAAGAACGGTGGTTAGCGGCATTCCATAAATGTGTTTCAGAGTGGCTACATATTTTGATCGAAAGGGATCAAGTTAAACAGAAAAAATTGAAACAAGAATTATCTTTGCTGTCTAATAATATATCTAGTTTCATGAGTAAAATTAATTAGACGTTATCTACACTTGAAGAAGAAATACTAGACCAAAAAAAGACTAAATTACAACGCGACATCAAAGACTATAAAAGTGGGCGGGCTTTTGTTGCGCCGTCCAATGAAAAATGGAAGAACCAATGGCGGGACAACAGAAGTTTTAAAAGAAGGGCTTCAGTGTCTTTTGTTTCTTCAGAAGGAACTAATGTATCTGGAAGTGAAGGGAGCAGAGAAGACGAATTCCCTCACTTACCGCCAGCTCAGCAACCTGAAAATTTTCATCAGCGTTTTCAAGGTAATGGAGAATACAATTAACGACAACAAGGGCAGAAAAGAGAGAGGAATAATTATGCGACCCAACAGAGAAGGGGTTTTGGAAACGGACAACACAATGGACATTATGACGGACAATACAACAGTAAGAAGTTTAAAAAATAATGTTATTAGTGTTAAAAAAACAAATAATTCAGTTGTTAATTTATCTAAATATGATTTAAATAACGAACAGTATGAAGTTTTAAATTTGGGTTTTAAATTTATTCCTACGGTGATTCCTACGGCACATGTAGTTAAACAGGACATTTTTAGATTTGTAAGAAAATGACATTTCAGATTTTTTTTTTCTGAGGATGTTCATAGGAATGTTGCGGACATAATTCATGAAGAGTCAGATGAAAGTTTTCATTCATGTTGTGAAGAAATGTTTGAGCACGCAAATGCGAATGCTTATTGTAACATTGATACCTCTGAAGTTCCAGTGAAAAAGAAATTTATTCCACCATTCGAGAATGAACAGATAGCATACTTTAGTTCTATGGTTGATTTTGAAGGGGAAAATATATGTAAGGAAGTCATGAAAAATAAGTCTACCATTAAGTACAATTTAACACTTAAAAGAATGGCATTCTTTGAAAGAATTACAAATGAATGCTAATTAAATAATAAAACCAGTAGACAAAGGTAATAAAATTGTTATAATGAATATAGTTCAATATTTAAACTTGTGTATGGAACACCTTGACAATAGGGATGTATACAAAAAAATATGAGTCATCTTTAAAAGAATATGATAAATTGATAAACAAGGGCATTAGATTAAGGTATTTTACAGACAATGATCTCAAAGATAAACTATCCAACAAGCAGTGTGAAATGGCTATATTTTTTTGTTTACCAAAAATACATAAGGATATGTACAACCCTCCTGGAAGGCCCATTATTTCGGCTTGTAAATATTTTTTACATAATATGGGTTTGATTTTACACAAGTTGTTATTACCCCATGCACAAAAGGCTTCAGCATATATTCAAGATAGTTTTGATTTTTTGGAAAAAATTTCTACAGTGAAATGGAAAGATAATAACTATTGGTTAGTAATTGATGTTAAAAGCTTGTACACTTCAATCAAACATATAGATGGCTCAAAAGCTATCATTCATGTTTTTGGAGACAGTCCTTTGTCCCACTTTGTCACTGAATTAGTAGAATTTTGTCTAAAAAATAATTATTTTTGTTTTAATAATAGTCAAGAAAAGTTGGCTTTATATGCAGATGATATTATGTTGTACGTAATGAATCCAGAAAGAGACATCTTAGTATTGTGGAACATTTTGAGGCAGTTTCAAGTGTTTGTGGGATATAAAATTAATGAAGATAAAACAAAGGGTGCAGCTATAAATTATCTACCCACATACAAACTAATTCAGCAATACCCAAATTTATGGGGACAAGATAAGAAGTATTTAGGAGAATGTGTTAAAAAGGCTTCTGCTATGGCAACTAAGTATACATGGAAGAGACTAAACACAATATAATACAAAAACTAAGAAAATGTAAGCTCTTGTTTATAGATATGAATAGTATGATACAAGCAGTGAAAATGTTTTTAGTCCCTTTAATTTTATATACAGGTCAGACATCTCTTTTATCATCTGGAGCCTCTCTCCCTGGGCCTCCGCTGAAAATTGGCTTTGTTCCAAGTCAGACTTTCCCAGTTAACAAATGTTAAATAAATTTAAAAAAATATTGTGAACAATAATTAAGAAAGAGTTGAAGGAATTCATCTGGGAGGGGAAGAGGGCAAGAGTTAAGTGATATAAGCTGATCCTTCCAAAAGATTAAGGTGATTTAGGATTATAGGATTACCTGATTTGAAGAGATATTTTAGAGCTACACAGTTAACTGATATATATATATATATATATATATATATATATATATATATATATATATTTTTTTTATTTTTATTTTTATATATATATATATTTTATATATATATATATATATATATATATATATATATATATATATATGTGCACTTTACAATCTCGAAATACTGAAATATCGAATTTCAGTATTTTGAGATGAAAATCACTAAAGTGCAGTTATTTGAAACTGCATATTCCCCAGTGTTAGGTTTTCAAATAATTTGCAATAGTAGTGGTGTGGTGTGTAGCTGATTGTGTGCTGTCCCTTTAAGGAATAGTGTATTCTGGGGTTTAAACATGGTGGCCAACATGTCTGGAAATAGGTAGGTATTGTGCTTTTTATGGGTTTTAATGTTTTTTTTTTATCTTTCTACAAGTGTTAGGAGTTGGTTGAGTTAGGTAGGTGAGAGTGTGTGTGTGTGTGTAAGTGTTGATGTTTGTACATGGGTAGTGTGTGTGTTTTTCGTGGGTGTACATGTGAAAGCATGCAGTGGGCTGTAGGGCGCATAGTGGTGAGTTTGCTATGTTGTTTGTGGTAGTGTGGCTTCGGAGTTTGTATATAAAAGTAGTGGGGGTGTGGTGGGGTGCAGGGGGCTTGCCCCCCACTGCTTATATGTTGATGTGTTAGGTTTTGTGGTATGTGTGTTTTGTAGGTTGTTTTTATTGTAGGGTGGATTGTTGTGTGTCTGTTTTTGTTTGTGTGGTAGAGTTTGTGTTGAAAAATAGAGCTTTGCATACTGAAACTTTGCTATTATGAAGTTTCAGTATTTTGACGTCTGTTTTTCACTGTAGAGGGTTTTCAAATTTCTCATCTCTATATACTGAAATTAAATATTTCAGTATTTTGAGATTTGAAAGTGGACCCATAGATATATATATATATATATATATATATATATATATATATATATATATATATATATATATGGTTCCCATTCAGAAGCCTGAAACATCATAAGCCTGAAAATCAAAATCCTGAAACCAAAAGCCTGAAAATTCAGAATCCTGAAAACTCAAAATCCTGAAAGCCCAAAATCCTGAAAGCCCAAAATCCTGAAAACACAAAATAGACATACTGATGTCATTGTGGCTTTGCTATTGTTAGCCCTGTGGTGTTAGGTCATGCGTTGGGGTCAGGTAAGTGTGCGGTTGGTTTTATGTTAGGGTTAGGGGCGGTTTAAGTGAGTTAGGGTTAGGGCGCAGGTTAGGCATGTATGCAATAGTGACAAATATTGGGGTTAGTGGCGGTTTAAGAGAGTTAGGGTTTGGGCGCGGGTCAGGTGAGTGTGCGATAGTGACGGACCTTAGGGTTAGGGTTAGGGTCAGGGTCAGTTGGTAGATATTAGTGTCTTTATAGTGACATGTTAGCATTATTTGTGTTTTCAGGATTTTGAGTTTCAGGATTTTGGGCTTTCAGGATTTTGGGCTTTCAGGATTTTGAGTTTTCAGGATTCTGAATTTTCAGGCTTTTGGTTTCAGGATTTTGATTTTCAGGCTTATGATGTTTCAGGCTTCTGAATGGGAACCATATATATATATATATATCAAAGTAGAAAGGGATGATGATGAAGTGGTGGGGTCAAGAAATAAGGAGACAGTAGGATTTTGGATGCAGATTCTTAAGGAGAATAGCTAACATTGAGTAAGACAGCGATTCAGGTAGTAGTTTGCTATAGGTCCCCAGCCATGTCCCAAGACTCACACTCCATGTTCCTAAGTACCCTGGAGAATGTTAGGGTCCAACCTAACACTCTCATACTGGTGACTTCAACTTCCCCGCCATTAACTGGGAAAACTACTCATGTACAAATACATTTGCTCAACACTTTTTGGAATTCATTAATCCCAATGCCCTGGACCAGCTCATTCTTGTCCCCACTAGAGGTAGCAACATCCTTGACCTGGTCATTACTAATGTGATCGACTGGTGCTCTACACCAACAGTCAATTCCTCTCTGGCTAGATCCGACCACAAACTAATCACCTTGAAAATCTACATCCCTCCATCCCCCCTACAAAAGTAACCACCATAAAAAACCTTTCCAGAGCTAACTTTGGGCTCCTAAAAACAGAGGTGGCTACCTTCACAGCACCCAAGCAAATGGAGAATAGTTGCATGACTGCCGAATCATACAACAATGCACTGTACAAACACGTACACAAATGCATGGCTCTCACTATACCCAATAGAACCAAGACACTCTCCTCAAAAAAAAGGAAGCCAATCTGGTGGTCCCCTGCCATAAACAAACTCTACAAGAGAAGGAGGAAACTGATGCGGAATAAGGTGAAGTCCAAAGAATGGAAAAACTCCCTTATCAGCCTCAACAAAAGGTTGAAATCCCTCATCAAATCCTCTAAAGCTAGCTATGAAAACAGAATTGCAGCAGATAATAAAGACAACCATAAGGCTTTCTATCATTATGTAAAGAATCTCCATGGCAATACCCAGATTTACCCTGAGCTACTGCACAACAGTACCTCATATAATGAGCCAACAGATATTGCCAATATACTGGCCGACAGATTCAGTGACAACTTTACCCCACCCCTCAAAGGACCAATCACAATACCAGTAGATTGCCAGGCACCCAGTATTACTGCTGCACAGGTTAAAACAGCACTGTCCAAGGCCAAGAATGCAGCTTATGTGGGACCTGACAATATCCCTGGCTGTGTTCTACATGAACTACAGAGTGAACTGGCACCTCACCCATGTGCCCTGTTCAATCACAGCCTCACCTCAGGCTTTGTCCCTACCGAATGACGCATTGCTACAGTCATCCCTTTCCTCAAGGGATTAGCGACTACAGACCCTGGGAACTATTGCCACATTAGCCTAACGAGTCTGATATGCAAAGCTATGGAACGCATCATCATGGACCTAATAAACAAGGATACAGGCAATCTCCAAACTCTGGATCCTAAACAGTTTGGTTTTGTGAAGGGTAGATCATGCCTGCTCAACTTGGTCGACTTCTTTGAGTCAGTCACCAGAGCTGTGGATGAAAGCAAGGTGGTTCATACAGCCTACCTTGATCTGGCCAAGGCCTTTGATACCATTCCCCACTCAGGAATCATAAAAAATTCACTAAGCCAGGCATCAACCCCTAATATCACTAGGTGGGTTGCAAACTGGCTCACAGATAGAACCCACAGTGTGAAAGTAGCTGACTCCAAGTCAGACTGTCAACTAGTCATGAATGGAGTCCCACAGAGTTTGGTCCTGGGTCCTCTCCTGTTTGGTATCTACTTATCTGAAGTCCAGGCCAACACGAAGGGACTCTGGCTGACAAAGTTTGCAGACGATTGCAAGTTGGGAGCTATTATTAACTTCCCAAGTGATGTTGACATCCTACAGAAAGGCCTCAATAAGACCAACAACTGGTGCCAGAACCATGGCCTTAAGCTCAGTGCCAAAAAATGTGTCATCATCCCCTTTGGGAAAAACACAGTTCCCTTGAATTACCACATCGATGGTAGTCCACTGAACACCGAAGGTGTTATAAGAGATCTAGGAACACAGGTTGACAACAGCCTCTCTTTTGACCACCACATTGCCACTGTGGTCAGAAAGTCCTTCTGTGTGGCACATCTCATTACTAAGGGTTTTGCATCCAGGAAGAAAGAGGTCATTGTCTCCCTCTACTCTTCCCTCATTAGGCCAGTCATCGAGTATAATGCCCCATTTGGCTTGTACCTCACTAGACACCTGCATCAACTGGAGAGGCCACAAACGTAGCTCACAAAGAGGATCCTAGGCCTTAAACATTTGTCCTATACGGACAGACTCAAAAAACTCCAACTATTCTCTGTCTCATATCGCCTACTTAGAGGCGATCTCTGCTTGACTTAGAAAGCCATGTCTGACCTATCTCTGTGAGAAATGCTACATATAAAGAAATCCCAATCCCACCCGCACCATACACTGCAGAGAGCTCAACCTCATTACCACAATCAACAGAACATGCTGGAGGGACAGGTTCATAACCCAGAGACTGCTCATGCTATGGAATAGACTTCCCATACATGTCAAGCAGAGCACCTCACTGGCCGTCTTCAAAAGGAATCTTGATGAGTGGATGGGAAATAGAAAATTTACCCTGGGGATCACTCCAATAGCTCTACTCGACAGAGACACTAGGAACTAAGGTCAGGTGGCACAATGCCAGGGTAATCCTATGGGCTATGCTTGTAAAGGCTCCAGGGCCATTAGCCTAGTACACACCTATGAACCTATGTCTTCTCTGGTAAGGTCAGACCACAAAATGGTCTCCTTTGAAGTAAAAATAAAACCTGGAACCCCAGCTAACCCTGGAATATTCAGGAACTACTCTAAGGTTAACTTCCTACCATTAAGTGATAACCTGACAAAACTTCAAGTCCCAAAAAATCTTGAGAATACTGCTGCCTACACAGAACTGTTCACAGAAATCCTATACAAGCATGTTAATAGCTACATACAGGCAGCTGTACCCACCAGGAAGAAGTACATAACTAACTCAAAAAACAAGCCACCCTGGTGGAATCATATCAATATGCTATATAAGAGAAGAAAGAAATTGTGGCAAAAATTATGAGGTGCAGCACCCAACAGGATAAAACACTTTCATCAAACTAAACAAACAACTTAAGAGTAGTTTGTACAGTAGTCTGTATGAAACAGAATGAAGTGACAATGATCTCAGATGATTCACATAGGACAGATGCTGAAGGCCTTGAATTATCCTTGTGAGAAACCTTTGTGGTCTCTCCAATTGCTGCAGGTGCTAGGAAAGGTACATACCAAAAGGGGCATTGTACTCAATTATTGGCCTGAGGAGAGAAGAGTACAGGGAGGTTATAACTTATTTTTTCTGGAGGCAATGCCCTTACTTATGAGATGAGTGATATAGAATGCTCTTCTTACCACTGTGGAGACATGGTGATCAAACATAAGGTTGCTGTCAACCTGAGTGCCTAGGTCTCTCAACACTGAGTCTGTACTTAGGGTGTTGCTATTGATGTGGTAGTTAGCAGGAACATCACTCTTACTGAAAGGGATGATAATACATTTTCCATTGAGTTTAAGGCCATGACTTTGGTACCACTCATTTGTTTGTGTAAGACCCTCCCGAGAATAATCTCCAAGGCACAATAGTACATGAAATACATTTGGGTTGAATGGCCAGGATTATAAATTCCCTAGTGGTCATTACCCTCTGAAAACCCAAAGATGAGTGAGTGCCAAGAATAGGTAATGGGGGACTTCCAAGATGGTTGTACAATGATCAACAGCTTACCTTCAGCTACTCCAGTGTGAAAACAGAAAATGAGAAACTGCAGCCACAGATATTGTCAACATGAGTAAATTCAGTTTCTGGCTAGTAAGTACATTGACTGGATGCCTGCAAAGAAGAAACAAGGACAGCCTGCAAGAAAAACAACTATAAAAGGTGAAGAGCACCAGCCAGGAAGAAACCTGAAGCTGCTCAGCAAAAAAGCAGTTCAAGCTCCAGCTCTGATGCAAGACATGGCTTCCAGTAATTTTGAGGAAAAATAAGTTAGATGTGCTCAGAGCTGATTAAAATAAACAAAACACTGAAGGAGTATATCAACTCAAACAACAAAAGGTTGGGAAAACAGTAAGAAGCTTTAAACAGATATTTAGATGAGCTGATAAAACTGCAAAAATCATCGGTCAAAATAAAGAAAAGGCTGTCTGAATATGAGACTGATCAAGAAGAAATTTAAATAAAAATTGTATAATTAGAGGACAGAGCACATAGGAAATATCTGAGATCTTCTGCTGTACCAGAGAAACTAGAAAGAACAGACTGTATTAATTTTATGAAGGCACAAATAAGCAACTGGACTGATACTCCACAGCAGGAACTGTTTTATGCTGCAAATATGGCCATGAGAAAACAGCCAAGACCTGCACTAGTAAAGATGCAAACCTACCTGCAGAAAGAGTTGGTCCTGACAAAACTGTGGCCAAAGGGCAAAGTATTAAAAGTTGGAGACAGCAGAATGTTTGTGAAAAATGATTATTCACACTGTACACTAGGCAGAAGAGAAACAATTTTATTCCAGTAATTGGGGAATATTGAGAGGAAGGTATGTAATTCAAGCTGCTGTATCCAGCTGTCTTCAAATATTTTTTTTCTCTGGAGGATCAAAGTAATTTTTTTGATGCAGAACAGACTAATGAGGAAATGCAAATGTTTGTCCAACAAAAAGTAAGCCATCAAGGCAAGCAGATGAGGCTTCTGCTTCTCATTCTTCTTATAATAAAGCAGATGGAGAGACTTTGCCAGTGAACTTTTTTCCACTGTTCCAAAGGAAAATGCTTGATGAACAAGAAAAAAAGTACAGCTGACCAGAAGAATCGGGAGCACAGTGGAAGTGAAATGGAATTTGGAGTTGGGAGATGGAGATGAACAGGAACAAGACCAGCAACATGGAAATTAGTGAATAAATGTGAGAATCCAAGCATCAATCGAATTTGTGGAATACTTCTGTATAAGAATAACTGGAAAGAGTGGAATTTTTTGACTTTATTAAACTTCTGAGGAACTGAAAGGCATTTGCCTCACTTCATCTCATTAATGTTGGGAAGGACTCTGAGGGGAGAGGGAAAAGGAAGGGGAAAATGTAACTGTAAGTAAAAATTTCTTTTCGTAACAGTATTTCTATGAAACATTTCGCAATATACATTGCACATTTTACAGTAAAGTATTGTTAGTTATTCTTGTATGTGATAGAGTTATTAAAGCAAATAGATGTCTTTTTTCTTTCTCTTCTCTTTCTTTCTTCTTTTTTGGTACTGAAAATGTAGCTATTACACTGCAAAAAGAGAAAAAAGCTAGAAAAAGCATGTTTAAATTACTAGGATGTAATTTGAGTTGCTGAGGTGGAAGACGGGGTGTAAAAGGACACAGATCATAATATATGCTGAGCTGATATGTTTTCTTTTACCTTTGCATAGTTGAGTGTTTGGATTAAGACCCCTGGCTTAATCTAATAAAAAAAATTTAAGTGGAAACAAGTAAATATGGGAACACTGATTAAAATGAAAAGTTTTCATTTAACAGTAAATGTTTCAACTTGCCTTTCAGGCTGTACCAGAGGACATTTTCCTTTTTCTATTACTTTTCCATGGAGGTAAGCTGATAATAAGGCAATAAAAGACAGAACACTAGTTTCTTCAAGGCTAAAAGTTAATGATTTCTAAAAGTATGAACATAGTTTTCACATGTGGGGGGGGGGAGAGATTAAAAAAAAGACAACAATTAGAGTAATTAGAAGCACAGGCAATAATGTGCTTAAGAGTGGATAACCTCAAATTCAGGTTAACTAGGGCCTGTGTTACCAACTGTGTGTTTGGCATAAATGTTCCTATTAGAAGAATTAAACTTCATTAGTTGAAAATGTACACAGTTATGTGTGTTTGTATTAAGTTAACATGTTATAGGGGTGCTCTTGGTGGTGTGTTTTTTTGTTTGAGAGTTTTTATTAAAACAAAAAGTCTTATAAAATATGGCATGGGTTCCAATGTTGATGACAAGAGAAGAATATATAAAGGATCAACCTGCCAAACATTAATCGGCGATTGTATCACAAAAGGTGGAATTAGATATTTAAAAAGCTGCCATATATAACAGGTAAGAATAATGGCTTACTACAGTAATGGCGACACTTTCCATATTATCCTTGAATGTGAATGGTCTCACAGTTATAGACAAAAGAAAAGAATACTTAATTATATTAAGAAATGCAGACTGCAAACTACAATGCTATAGGAGACACATGGAAAGAAATGAACATGTGAATTTGATAAAGGAAGGATTTCAGGATGGATATTCCACAGAATGTCAGGGACAAAGGAAAATAGGCGTATATATATATATACATATATATACATACATATATATATATATATATATATATATATATATATATATATATATATAATTCCTAGAGGAGCTTCTGTAGTGATATAAGAGGAAAAAAGATAATGGCAGATTTGTAGTAGAAAGGGTCTACTGGCAAGGGATGAGGACTACACTAACATGTAGTTATATTCCACCTAAATATGCTATTTTGGAGCTTTAAAAATTTGGGGAATAATCAGCTTTGAGCAGGGAATATTACTTACAGCTGGTGACTGTAGTTTGATTTGCAACAGTCAGGATGTATATGGGGTGGGGGTTAGAAGGGAAAATGTAACAAAAGAGGATAGATTTTTGAAGAAATTGATGAAAATGTTTGGTATGGAATGTGTGAATTCAGTAGTAGGAGTTCAGAGAGAATTTACACATTATTTACCAAGGTACAAAAACTGGCTAGGCTAGATAGAAATTATACTTCACAGAAAATTGTGCATTTAATTGAAAGTTCTGATGCACATCCAATAACTATTCCAGATCATGCATCAATAATAACTAAAATAAAAATGCAGGGGTAATGAAAGAAAAATGAGACACTGGGGCTTCCCCACCTATCTGTTAAAAAGAGAGGAATTAACAGAATGGCTAGTGGAAATTATTTCTGAGTTATTAGAGAAGATAGAATTTTTTTCTGAAAATATAGCTAGGAAGTGGGATACAACTAAAGTGGAGTTTAAAAATAGCATGGAAATAAAAGAAAAAAAGGTATGGTTAAGAAACAACAAGAACTATTTAGAATGACTGACAATGGTTAAAATACTGCAGAATAGGAGGAAGAAGTGCAATTACAGAGTTCTAAGGAGAAAATACAGGACAACGTCAATAATATGTATTACTTTTGAAAGATTGCTGTTAAGCAACTGTTTTTTGTTTTGACAAAAATTTGAGTGCACAAAATCTTTTAGCACAACTGCTCAGGCAACATAAATTTAAAAAGGCTGTTGCCAAGCTTACAGAGCCTATAACAAGGAAAATATCCAGAGATCCCTACATGTATTAAAAATATTTGGGAAATTTTATGAAAATCTGTATAAAGCAGAGACATGTGTAAATCAGCAAAAATATGAATGGAAATGTTTATGAAAGAATTAGATATGCCAAGATCAGAGGTAGATGAGGCTCAATTAACCGTTAGGATAAGAGCAGATGAGATAAAATGGTGATGTATAACCAATTGACAGGAAAGTCCCCAGGAATAAATGGCATTCCTGTGGAAGTTTGGAAGATAGGAGGGAAGAAAGTGATAAAGATGTAAGAGAGAAAGAACTATTTCTGTCTAAATTTGACCTAACTTCACCCGTGTCTGTTGATAAGTGTTGCGCTACATCTGCTACCTCACTTGGAACAACCATCAGAGTCCGCTTACTCAAAATAGGTTTGTATACCCCTTTGTCCCATTTAAATTGGACTTCTGAGATTATGTTAACCAGTAGGTTTGTTGGGTACCCTCTATGAAGGGACATTTCCTTTAAATTTTCACACTCCACTCTAAAGTCTGCATCTTTAGAAATCATCCTCGCTGCTCGCACCACCTGCCCCTTGACCACTGAGTTTTTTTGGTGATATGGGTGCGACATAGTAAAATGCAGAAATGAATTAGAATAAGTGCTTTTTCTAAAAATCTTTGCTGTGTATCTATGTTCCTTAACATCCTTGTAAAGTTCGACATCGAGGTAACAAATTTTCTCCTCCTGGTATTCAATTTCATTATAAATTTATAACTTCTGAGTGTTGGCTTTTTTGTTAGAATGCCCGTTATTAGGAAGTGGGAAGCATTAACTTTAACTTCAAATTCTATTCTATTTTAAATTTAATGAACTTTGTTCTGTTTAAATTATTATTTAGAATGAATGATTATACACATATTTACATATGTACACCAGTAGGATTTGTAACTCGAAATGGTATAATTTTATTATGTATATACAAAGTCGGAGTGTAAACAAATATAATTTAATGTTTTTAATAGGAAACTCACTTTAAGAGTTAATTTTAATGTAATTAATTTTATCATGCAATCTATTAGAGTTGTTTAAATACAAGAAATGAATGTATCTGAGGAAGTCTGGAACTTTTCCAGATGAAAAGCGCTTCATATTCACTGTTTATTTGTTCCTGAGGTTTCATTTTTTTGGCTGCATTAAACCTATTTTGGTACATTTCTTGAGTACTGTGAGTTCCTGAAGCCTATTTTCTGTTTGTCAAAGTTGTGGTAGTTTTGGTCTTTGTGATTATCCAGTTTCATGGCAACAGGAAACTCAACTCACTCAACTAATGCTGCAGTATCTCCACCAAGAGATGACATGGAAAGGGGAAATTTAATGCAGCTAATAGAACTTATGAATGAACGCTTAGAGAACTTGTCTGCCAGGGTTGAGCAGCTTTCTCAGCCCTCTAGGTAAAACTCCGACTGCCTGACAAATGTAATGAGAGGTGATAACATGGACAACTCAATGAACATGGCTTTGAACCAATTCTTGGAAGGTGAGCAACAAGTAGTTGTTGCAGGCACAAGTAATATGGGGAATATTTCTAATAATCAGAGACTGGTGGATTCTCCACCAGGGAGACAGACTGCTTCGGGGCTTATGGGAACCCAGGACATTACCAGCTGGCTTAGTGAACAAACGAACATAGGCAGCCAGCATAGGAATGTATTGCCTGGAGTTTCGGCTGGGAGTAGCACCAACATCAGTACAAAATTAAAACTATTTGATGCCAAACTGTTAAAAATCAAATAATTGCAACTTGAATTGAGTTATTTTGATGTTTGCATCAAGGAAAATATAGTACCGAAGGGACTAAGGTTTTGTCAATACCCCACGGGGTTGGAACCAGGGTCTGATTTTCATAAAGAGATAATTGAGCTCTTTAATAATCAAGGCTTGGACTTACTGAGATTAATGTTTAAATCAAATTAATAAGATAGCCAGTGAGGCTATGGAGCTGGATTAAGAAATTAAGCTTGATAGTGTTTTTGAACATTACCGGTTTGGCTATAACCGGATTTTCACCAGTATTTCTCAACAGTTGGACAGATTGAAGGAAACCAAAGTTAGGAAGTTGCAGAGGGATTTGAAAGTGTATGCGGAGGGTACAGCTTACCCTAGACCACCCCCCTCGTAATTTCAGAATGTGATTGGTAGTGAGAAGCAGTTAACCATGTCTAACAACAACTTCCTGGAGAGTGGGCAAGACAAAGACATAATGCTAGATCAAAGCAATAGAGGAGCAGAAGGTTTTTCGAATGCTAACACTAAGAGGAATGGCGGCCAAAACAAAGAACAACAAAACCAACCTAATGGTCAATTCCAGCAGCAAAAAAACTAACAGGGCAAGAAGGGGAGGAAATGGATTACGAATACAATGAACCCAATGAGGAATTACAACACTCGGAGCAACAAGAAGTAACAGCTGAGGATATACCGGATACACTGGTGGTATTGGATTACAGCATACCCCCTTGCCGGATTATTACAAATGAAAAAGATGACTTTAAAGTTTATAACTTTACGGAATATTATATTGAAAAAAAGTTGGTTGAATTGTTTGCAAAAGGACTTACTTTTGTACCATCAAATAAGTGTGACCTAGCAGAGTTACTAATTGATTTTAAGCTATACATAAGAAAACTTAATTTGACTGTACTGTTGGGGAATACTGGGTATTGCAACCAAGAACTGAGAACTACGAGCACATTTAACCCACTGGTCCATCCCTTAATTTATATGTTTGAGCATATGTGTGAGTTCAAATTTAGAAATTTATCTGACAGTAGGGCCAGTACAACTAATAAGAGTAATATGACCATAGAAGAAAGACTGTTACTCTCACAGTTCAGGAGCCTTCCAGTCCGCATTATGAAACTCGATAAGGGGGGCGGACTGGTGGTAATGTACATTAAGCATTACAATGAGAAACTGAAGTGTCTTTTAGAAAAAGACACATATGAACAAGTCAGTTTGAATTAACTTAACGTGGCTTATAACAGGGTAAGACTGTACATCAATGACTTGTTCATTGATGGTTTAACTGACATACAAACAAATCACTATTTATCACCTAGGTTACCTGCTCTATTCGGAGTTCCAAAAATACATAAAGGCATTATGGACACACCAATGAGAGCTTTAGTAGATGCTAGACAGTCAATCACATACCCATGTCCAAAGTGATAGATTCTATACTTAAGAACTATGTGAGTAAAGAACAGCAAATATGTAAAGACTCATGGACATTCCTTGAACAGATAAATTCATTAGAATTTAATAGAGAATATAATTTTTAATAGTGGATGTATGTGATTTATATTCATCCACCCTCCATGATTTAGGCATAGAATGGGTGATTGAACTGTTAAGATTAAAAGGGGCCCCCAAGAATGAACAAAGCTTGATCGAGGAATTATTGGGGATTGTTCTTAAAAATCGTTTTGTTTCATTCGATGACAACTTGTACTTACAAAAAATAGGGGTTGCCATGGGGTCCCCATGTGGAGCAAGCTTCGCCAACCTAGTGATGGCTTTTTGGGAAGAGAATTATGTTTTGAATAACACACATATGGAAAATATTATATTCTACACTAGGTTCCTGGACGATATTTTCCTGATTATTAAGGGAGATCAGGGAATAGCAAAGGATATGGTTGATTACTTTAATGGCACTACTAATTTTTTAGAACTTACTAATGATTACCAGGAGGAGAAAATTAGTTACCTCAATGTCGAACTTTACAAGGATGTTAAGGAACCTAGATACACAGCAAAGATTTTTAGACAAAGCACCTACTCTAATTCACTTCTGCATTTTACTAGCTCGCACCCATATCACCAAAAAAAGTCAGTGGTCAAGGGGCAGGTGGTGCGAGCAGCGAAGATGATTTCTAAAGATGCAGACTTTAGAGTGGAGTGTGAAAATTTAAAGGAAATGATCCTTCGTAAAGGGTACCCAACAAACCTACTGGTTAACATCATCTCAGAAGTCCAATTTAAATGAGACAAAGGGGTATACAAACCTATTTTGAGTAAGCGGACTCTGATGGTTGTTCCAAGTGAGGTAGCAGATGTAGTGCAACAATTAACAACAGACACAGGTGAAGTTAGGTCAAATTTAGACAGAGATAGTTCTTTCTCTCTTACATTTGTACTAACATTCAACCTTGAAGCTGAGGAAATACAGAAAATTAAAAAAAATATTGGCATTTGTTCACCACAGATAAAGATAATTTACAAAAAGTAGGAGACCACCCAGTCTTGACTTTTAGAAAGGGTAAAAATATGAAAAACATAATGGAAATTCCATTGAGAATTAGTAAAGGGAATGCGGGGATGTATAGATGTGATATGTGCAGTTATTGTAAATATATTGAGATTGATAAAAGATTCTCAATCAGAAATAAGATCTACATTTTGAAAGAAAAATTTAACTGCAACACAAAATCTGTAGTCTATCTGGCACAGTGCCAGTGTTGTCCGGCATTTTATGTTGGAAAAACTGACTGAAGATTACGGGACAGGATTTATGAACACATATATGTTATTAATAAGCATAAGTTGGACAACGCATTAGCTAGGCACTGCGAATAACACCCACACCATTCCTTTAAGTTTAAAGTGATTACACAAGTAACACCAACAGGGAGTGGTAATACTAATAGAGGTGGACCCTATAAGTTATTGCTGGAAAAATCTGAATTAAAATGGCAACTTAGTTTAAACTCTTGTAGCCCCCCCCGGGTCTGAATGAAATATACTCTATAGCGTGTATATTGAAGCTTAAAAGCTTACTAAGGTGATTTGTTACAAACTTGTGTGTGAAAATTAATTTAAATTAAACTAAATCATATAAAATTAATTTCATAACTTTATGAATTTAATTACAAATGTATTGGTAGGAGGTTGGCATAATAGATAAGGTGTTTACCTCACAGACACAAGATTCAGGGTTTGATTCTTATATAGGGTAATTGGCTAGGCTTAAAATGGCCCACAAGGGCAATTAGCTTAGTACTGAGCTATGAACTATAACTTCTGAGTGTTGGCTTTTTTGTTACAATGTCTATGTTATTAGGAAGTGGGAAGGGTTAATTTTAACTTCAAATTCTATTCTATTTTAAATTTAATGAACTTTGTTCTTTTTAAATTATTATTTAGAATGAATGATTATACACATCGTTACATATGTACACCAGTACGATGTGTAACTCGAAATGGTATAATTTTATTGTGTATATACAAAGTCGGAGTGCAAACAAATACAATTTAAAGTTTTTAATACGAAACTCATTTTAAGAGTTAATTTTAGTGTAATTAATTTTGACATGTGATCTATTAGAGTTGTTTAAATACAAGAAATTAATGTAAGGGATTGTATCTGAGGAAGTCCAGAACTTTTCCAGATGAAAAGCGCTTCATATTCACTGTTTATTTGTTCCTGAGGTTCACTTTTATAGCTTTATTAAACCTATTTTGGTATATTTCTTGAGTGCTGCGAGTTCCTGAAGCCTATTTTCTGTTTGTCAAAATCATAAGGTTGGTTAGGTGAATATATGAGGGATCAGAGGCAAAAAATAAAGTGTGTGTGGGAGGGTTCGTCTCTGATAAGTTATGTTTCAGCAGAGTAACCAGCAGGGTTTCCCTCTTTCCCATTTATTTGTGTTATACTTAGAACCACTGGCAAAGAAAATAAGGGACTCAGAAACTGAAGGATATAACTGGTATGGAAGTCAAGAAAAGTTGGCTTTGTTTGCAGATGATATTATTTTATACCTGATAAAACCAGAAAAGGACATTTCAGTGTTGTGGACCATTCTGAGACAGTTTCAAGTCTTTTCAGGATACAAAATTAATGAAAATAAAACAAAGGCAATAACTGTATACAATGTACCCACACATGAATTGGTTCAGTAATATCCATATTTATAAGGACATGATAAAATGAAATAATTTGGGGTATGGATAAAAAGGATTCTGTTATGGCACCTAAGGATACGTGGGAAGAGACTAAACAAAAGATAATACAAAAACTGAGAAACTTGAAGCTATGTTTTATGGTCAAAGATAGAAAGATACAAGCAGTGAAAATGTTTTTAGTCCCTTTAGTTTTATACATAAGTCAGGCATATTTTTATCAACTACAGGAGAAGTTGTGGACAGAAATTAATTAAGAGTTGAAAGATTTTATCTGGGATGGGAAGAGGGTAAAAATCAAATGGGATAAATTGATCTTTCCAATAGAACAAGGTGGTTTGGGATTACCTGATTTGAAAAGGTATTTCAAAGCTATACATTTAAGGACCCTATACATAGCACAAGCAGAAAGCTATAAATCAAAATGAAAAGGGATGATGAAACAGGAGGAAGCTCAAGAAACAAGGTGAGGCTGTGATTTTGGATGAAAATGCTTAAGGAGAATAACAATAACCATACATAATATTATATTTATAAAGTGAAGGTATTTTATGAACTCAGCCAACACAAGGATGGAAAAAGGAGATTCTGCCAATAGGAATGACTGCAATTAGTGGTACAGCGAACAGGCAAGAGGGGGCTGGAATTTAGTGGAGAAAAATGGGAAAAGAATCAAGGTTTTGGGTGCAATCAATTTGAATGGAAAAGGTAACAGAATGGGAAGAGGCCAATAATTCATTGAAATTCAGGTTAGAGATTGCCTTCCCTATCAAGGACTGATATCAGAATATAGGCAAAGACAGGGTAATAGAGGGATCATAAGCAAAAGACTAGCACTGGTAGAGTTTCTAGTAGAATCTAGAACAGAAGCTGCTGTAAAAAAATTGTTAATTAGTGCATATAAAATTGCAAAAGGCCAGCACTGGTAGATTTTCTAATAGAATCTAGAACAGAAGCTGCCGTCAAAAATGGTTAACTAGTACATATAAAATATTGCATGATAACTATAGGACTCAATTGGGGGGGGTTGGAAAGGATTGGGAAGAGAGACAGAGTAAGCAATTTACATAGAAATAATGGGGAAATGTATGTATGGCTTCCAAATATGCAACAAAGTATAGTAGATTTAGTATCTTTGTTTGGAAGTGTTTGCATAGCTCTTTTTATACCCCAAGCAGACTCCAAAGAATGTTTCCTCAGGTAGATTGCAAATGTTGTAAGTGTAACGGAGAAGAAAGAGGGAATTAGGAAAAAACTTTTTGGGGGGGGTGTATGAGTTGGTAGACTTTAAAAATTCCCTGCAGAAATACTGGGTAAGCTAATTTGTGCAACTATGGAAATGATTTTTTGAGCTGTGATACAGAATTGCAATTGCCTAGACATAGTAATGCCTTACTGAGTTTAATTATGGCGGCTGCAAAAAAGCACTAATAAAAAATGGAAATCAAAGTCTAACACAACTGTACTAAAAGTTGTGAATATAGTAACAGGGATAAAACAAGTGGAAGTGGGATCTTTAGAAAAAGGAAGGAGCAAATTACATAAAAAAATGGGAACTGTGGGGACAATGCATGCAGAATAATGTTGTGGAAGAGGAATTATGCTTAAGGGAAGGCAGAAATTAAATGAGTTTTGTAATGTTTGACTGACATTGACTGGATAGATTACAAGTGATGTACAATGTTTGAAACTGAAAATATGCCAATATGGTTTGCTTTCATTTTAGATAAATGTATGATTGCCCGTGTCATAAGTGATAATTTAATAAAGATGTTTCCTGTTTAAAAAAAAAAGAATAGATGTTTTTTGGTGGAAATTTGGAAGTTAGTAGGGAAGAAAGTGATAAAGATCTGGAAGGTTATAATAATATTTTAAAAGAAGGGGAGGCACCAACATCCTGGGAAAAAGTTGTGGTGGCTGTAATACTTTAAGATGTTAAAGACCCGGTTGATCTGTCTTCATAAAGGCCCATTTCAATTTTAAACCATGACTATAAAGTGCTTATGTCTAAAATGGCTAAAACAATGGCAAAAGTGAGGCCAAAATTGATAGATATGGACCAATATGATTTTGTGGAAGGAAGGTAAACATTTGACAACATTAATAGAACACTAACGATCCACAGGGAAGCAGAATGTAAGAAAATACTGCTGTAATTGGCAGGTCTTGATGCAGAGAAAGCATTCAACAGAGTAAAATGGGATTATATGAGTAGGGCAATGGAAGCATTTGAATTTCCTGATACAATAATAAGGATAATTAGAAGAATATATGAGGAATCAGAGGCAAAAATCAAAGTGGGAGGGCTCTTCTCTGATAAATTGTCTCTGAACAGAGGAACCAAGCAGGAGTGTTCTCTTTCCTTTTTGTTATTTGAGTTATATTTTGAACCGCTGGCAAAGAAAATAAGGGACACAGAAATTCAAAGATATAATTGGTGTGGTAGCCAAGAAAAGCTGGCTTTAGATGATATTACTTTGCACCTGATAAAACCATAAAAGGACATCTCAGTGTTGTGGAATATTCTAAGACAGTTTGTTTTTTTCGGGATATAAAATTAATAAAAAGATAAAACAAAGGCTATAGCTATAAACTATGCATCCACTCATGAATTGGTCCAGCAATACCCATATTTATGGGGACTTGATAAAATTAAGTATTTAGGAGATTGGATTAAAAAGGATTTGGTTATAGCAGGTAAAAATATGTGAAAAGAAACTAAACAAATGTTAATACAAAAATGGAGAAACATGGATAGCAAGATACAAGCAGTAAAAATGTTTTAACCCCTTTAGTTTTATACACAGGTCAGACATATTTTTATCAAACAAGGGAGAAGTTTTGAGTAGTAATTAATAAAGAGTTGAAGGATTTTACTCGGAATGGGGAAGAGGGAAAGACTCAAATCGGATAATATGATCATCCCAAAAGATCAAGGAGTTTTAGTTAGGACTACCTGATTTGAAGAGATACTTTAGAGCTACACAGTTAAAGCCCTTATACATAACACAAGCAGAAAACTGCAATTCAAAGTGGAAATGGATGAAGATGAAGCAAGGGGGTAATCCAAGAAATATTGAAAGAATGGGATTATGGACACAGATCCTTAAAGAGAACAACAATAGTCATACAGAATATTACATTCATAAAGTAGCAGAAAGTATACTAAAAACTAAGCCAACACAGGAATGGAGAAAGAAGATTCTGCCGATAAGGATCACTGAAATTAGGGGTACAGAGAACAGACATGAGGGGGCTGGAATTTACTGGTGAAAGCTGGCAAAGGAACCAAGGTATATGGAACAAATATTCAGAGAAGGAAAGGTAACAGAATCGGAAGACCCCCAAAAAACAATTGGATTATAGGCTAGTGATTGCCTTCCTGATCAGCGGATTGATATCAAAGTACTGACAAAGAGAAAGGGACAGATGAATCTTAAATGAAAGATTTGCACTGGTTGAGTTTTAGTTGGCTCTAGAAAAAAAGCTGCTGTTAAAAAAGGGATAATTAGAAGGGGATATAAAATACTGTGCAGTAACTATAGGAATCAATCAGAAGAAGTCAGAAATTATTGGGAAGAGAGATTAGATATGGGAAGAAATCTGTATGGCTTCCAAATATGCAAAACAAAGTCTGCAAGATTTAGGATTTTTGTCTGGAAGTGTTGCATAGACACTTTTATACCCCAAGCAGATTCCAAAGAATTTTTCCTCAGGTAAATGGCAAATATCAGAGGTGTGATGGGGAAGAAAGGGAATTGGGAATATATGTTTTGGGAGTGTAATGAGTTGTTAGACTTTAAAACTTCCCTGAAGAGTACTCTGTCAGGAATACTGGGCGAGCAAGTGAGTATAACTAAAGACATTATTTTTTTGAGCTGGGAATACAGGATCTGAATTGCTTCTACATATTAAGGCCCTGTTAAGTTTAATTCTGGTGGCTACCAAAAAAGCAATTACTAGTAAATGGAAATCAAAATCTAAACCAACTATACTTAAAGTAGTGAATTTTGTAATAGAGATAAAAGTACAGGAGGTGGGATATTTAGAAAAGGGTAGGAATAAATTATATTGAAAAAATTGAAATTGTGGGAACAATACATAGAAAAATGTTTTGGGGAGAAATGAGGTTTACAATAAGACAGGAAATGAATAACTTATGTAAAGTTGTCTAGATTATAAGATACATAACAATGTATGTGAAGTATAATGTTTGTAAATGTTAATATGGTTTGATTATTTTTATATACATGCAAGTTTACCTATGATAATTCAACATAGGTGTTTAAAAAAAGAATGGTCAGGTAATACATCATGGAGCCAAGCAACACAGTGGGATTATCAACTGGGAATGGTACAGCAGGTTTCTGAGACTCCTAGCAGCTCTAGGGAAGTTGCACACACAACTAGTTTAGTATGCTGGGACGCACAGCAGTGGTATTTTATGAAGGCAGACAGCTAATCCTTCCCTTGTACTGCCTGCTAGTCAGATCACATACTGCATACTGACTACTGCAAACATCTTCAGTATTCATACCTGACAACAGATTACTGTCTACTGGTTGGGTGCAACACTGATTAACAAAGGGGTGATGGGACTGGACAGAAGGCTCTCTTGGAACAATTTCAGTAAGCTAGATATGTACTCCTTGCATTGAAGGAAGGACAGACAATAGGTTGTGACAAACCTCTGTACAATTCAAACAGAACTAGAACTGAAATTAGATTAAGGATCAGTGAAGCAAGACAGAATAGAATCAGCCCAAAAGAGGAATATTACCCAGTAGAGTAAGGCAAAAGAAGTAATCTCACAATGATAACTATCAAGAAAGAGGTGTTTAGACAACCAGGGAAGGGGATTCAGGATGGATATAAAGAAAACAAAATTCCTCCTAGACATTTTTGTTCATGTCTCTTTCTCCAAAATGCTTGTAATCCATTAGCCCTCCTATGACCATAAAGACCTTTTCATTCCCCTTGGGCAAGAGACAAACACAGAAAACTGTCGTCTAGGCAGCCATCAGGGTTTAACTTCTTGGCCCCTAATCCCCAGTTACTTTGCATGTCAGCCTGACAAGCATAAGGTTCCACAGTGCTGTATTACCTTCTTCTCTGCATAAATGTAATCTCAGCTGCTATGCATAAATGCACAGCTTGGTGGGCATGCACGTCTTATCACATAGTGCTGCCTGCTGGTTCTCCAGTCTTTGCATGAAGTCAGCACTGCAGTAGGTTGGGCCAGTTCCTTCTCTCAGGATATTCGAACTAGTATTAGATGTGAGTGGGGTGGCACAAGGGGAGTGAGTATACATAATGGTTAAGGTTTTCACCTTACAAATACAAGGTATAGGATTTTATTATGATCTCAGGTAATTGGTTAGCTTGCAACAGTCTGCAAACTGATTGCCTTGTGTTTTTTAAGGTTGGCCATTTGGCCTAATGGGTAAGGTGTCTGAATTTTCATCAGAAGATTGTAGGTTTAAGTCCTGCCATGATGTTCAAAAGCAAGACAACAGTTTTGTCCAAACAGGGTTTGGTATAATGATTAAGGTTTTCACCTCAAAGATATAAGATACAGGGTTAGATTCTCACCTCTGGTTATTGGCTAGGGTTGTAACAGTCTGTAGACTCACTGCAGGTATGAAATGATGACCTACTGCCTCCTCTTTCCTGCAGTATCCTTCAGTTCCCTGGTTACTAGTAAATCCCAGGTCATCTAGGCCACAGTCAGGGCTTTATCCCTCTGTAATTGTAATGTTTGGTAGTTAGAGCTCAGGACTAAACTACTAAGCTGTTAATGAGCCTGCTTCCTGTGCCCATGGTACAGGGTTTGATTCCTTCCAACTTCATTTGCCTACTGTTTGACTCTGAGCAGGTCACTTAACCAGCTCCCAGGTAACACTAAAAAGGGGCAAATAGGTAAAAAAATGAAAAACAGCTTCCCTTCTCTAAAAGGGTATTGAGCAAATATAACACTTTTACTGTAGGGGTTGGTGGACTGTGAGTATATATTTTCAACAAGGGATGGAACAGAGTGAGGGTGGAGGACGAGGAGGATAAATGTATTGGGCAAGTAGCCACAGATTTCCACTTTGTAATCACAGTATCAATTTTTTACCTACCACTCCATTTCACATTTAAAAATGCATGCATCTCTAACACAGATGCCCCCATGCACTTAAGAAATATATTCATCATTTTCATCTGATGACCTCTCAAAAATAAAGATTTTTTTTTTAGCACGCCTAACCAGGTGTGGGGCATTTCTGGTTGAAACTGTCACTTTCTCTGTCAGCGAGGACCAGGACAGGTTACAGCATTCATTGTAAAAAATGGATATCCACAGGCAGATGTTTGTATGCTTTCACAGCTGCACCATTGCAAGTCCTGTGCATGGAAGCATGGCTGTGGAAAAATTAAAAATAAAACATTCTCTCTATAGCAGTAAGATGTTGAACTAGGACACTGTGATCTCCTCTGTCTGGCCATGACTATCGGATAAGGTCATCGTGGGGGGAGGACATTCAACTTCAGGGACCTGGAGATCAAGGAGAGGGACCAGAAGCAGCTGATGGTCAGCTGTGTGGTGATGAGGGACAAAAAAAAAATAAGGTTGTTTTCAAAGGTTAATTAGCTTTATAAACAATCTGTGTGCAGAGTTTCACACCATACTGTTTAGAAAATCCATGCTGACACAAAATCTGTTGTTTTATTAACTTTTAACTGAATTAGACTAATATTTAAAATGTGGGTTATAGTGCAGTGTAATACCCCCTAGATGTGCAGTAGCAAACCCAACCCGCAGATCAGCTAACCACACCTACAGGGACACTTTTAAAATATTAGTACTATTAATCTGAGACACTGACAGAATAAGAGAATGTGAATTAATATACATTTTCTGAAGATAAAGAAGTCTATAAAAAGAAGTTATGTACTCACCATAATGTTACATGTGTGTTGTCCATCTTCACCTTCACTCTTACTAGGTTGGATTCAGATCGGATCCTCAAATCCATCTCAGTCTTTATTTCCAAGCTCGAGGCTCTCTGCCAGCTCGTGACTAAATCCCTATCCTAGCATGCACTAGAACCTTCTCCAGATCTTGTTTGCCCTAATTAAAATGCTATGAGTATTTCAATGTAGTAACTAGTGGCTAATGAAGAAGGACAGAGGACAATGGTAATCCAATTGTGTAGACTCTGTCGCCTAGGAGTAAAGAAGGGAAGGGGGAAGGAGGGTGGAATGTAAGAATGAAGGCAAAAATGGGCAACACACATAGAACGTTATGGTGAGTACATAGCTTCTTTATGTGATGTCCTATCTTGCCTTCATTCTTACTAGGTTGGGACAGCATCCCTAGCACATAGAGTCTGGGGTGGCTCAAGGGAGAATATTCCTCAGAACCATGGATCCAAAAGAGGCCCAATCAACTTTGTAATGAGTGATAAAGGTATGTGATTTAGCCCATGTTGCTGCAGCACAAATGGTATCAATTCGTAATTTATCCAGAAAAGCTGAGGAAGTTGCAATGGCTCTTGTAGAATGGTCTTTAACTCTTTCTGGAAGTTCTTTATGTTGAGACTTATAGATAAACGTTATTAACTCTTTCTGGAAGTTCTTTATGTTGAGACTTATAGATAAACGTTATACAGTCTGAAAGCCATTTACAAAGCATAACTTTATGGATGGGATCCTTACTTTGAATCTGAAAAAGAAACAAATAACTGATCAGATTTTTGGAATTCTGCAGTTCTGTGTAAATAAAAACTTAATTGTCTATTTACATCCAGTTGATGTAACATCTTCCCAAATTATGTTACATCAACTTCAGAGACAAATTTGAACCAAACTATAGAATTACTTGTTTTCATAACTTGGGAAGAAAAGTGGTAATTCTATAGTTTGGTTCTAATTTGTCTCTGGTAATTCTATAGTTTGGTTCAAATTTGTCTCTGAAGTTACCTTGGGCAAAAAGGAGGGTTTGTTCATAAGGACACCCTGTCTCTATGGAAAAGCAAGTATGGGGGCTTTATGGACAAAGCTTGCAACTCTGACACCCTTCTAGCAGAGGTGATTGCTATCAAGAAAATGGTTTTCCAGGTCAAGAATTTCAGTTCCGGCAAAATAAAAAGGATGAGCTAGATTAAGGAAAAACTACATACGTATCAACTAGCCTTGATTTTTGACTGTGTCCCTTTCAATTCTTGACTTTCGGAGAAAAAGTGATGAATTATACTTCATAAATGATGAAAAGAATTATACATAGACTTCTTTTATTTTAGAAAATTTATATTAATTTACATGCTCTTATTCTGTCAATGATTCAAGTTAATGGTACTAATATTTTAAAGGTGTCTCTGATTATTTCAGTTATAATCTCATATTTTAGTATGCTTTAAATTACTTATTGAATACATATTCAATCGAGTAGAGCACCCTTTTTGGTGTGTACCTTTCCAAGCACCTGCAGCAATTGGAGAGGCCACAAAGGTTCCTCACAAAGAAAATTCAAGGTCTTCAGCATCTGTCCAATGTGGACCATCTGAAATCACTGTCACTTTATTCTATTTCATACAGACTACTCAGAAGCTATCTCTGCCTTGCATATAAGGCAATTTCTGACCCTGCTTTATTGGAAATACTGCATATCCACAAGTCAAATGATACACAGGTTACTCGTTCTAAAGACCTTAACCTGGTATGTGACATTAATAGAACTTGCAGGAGGGACAGATTTGTCTCCTAGCGGTTACCATTGGTCCTCTTCAAACACAATCTGGACAACTAGATGGCTAACCATAAATACACCCCGGGGTTCCATCTGTGTCCGTCTTGGACAGGGGCAATAGGTTCTCATCGTGGAAATAAAGGTAGAGCTTGGCTAGGTTTGTAAGTTCCCTAGAGCTATTAGCCTAGTAACTTCCTATGATCCTATATGTAATGCTATTGTAGCTGTTGCCTTTTTACACAGTGTATGCACGATGAACAAGTATGTGTGTATTGTGTACTGTAATACCCCCTAACAAAGTCAATGAATACATACAGTGACAGTCTGTCAGTCAACGAGACTAGTCCCCCATTGCTTGTCAATCAACATAGGTACACCCAAACCTGCACAAACTTTGTTGGGGAGTATTACACTGCACAATAATCAAAATGTATCCTTGAATTTCACCCATGGCTCCCCCTCCATTACTGTTAAACGTATGCTGGATACACCTCTGAAATGTATTGTTGGAAACATTGAAAGGGGTATGTCGATACCTCTTAACTTCTTAGCATAAGAAATCTGGACAAAGCCAATAATAATTAGGGACAATGGCCCAAAATGACAAATTTTAAATATTGCTCTTATAAACTTACAGAGTTGCTAGAACAGTAGGGTTTGCATTTTCAAATACGTTCTGAAAAATATTAAGTCTGAAACTCAAATGTGTGTCATTGCCTAGTGACTTCAACCCTCAATGATTCTCAGAAATCTACAGATTTTATGATGAATACACCAAAAAAATTATACGTTTTGGACATTCTGTAAAAATCTAGACAGTTGAGAGTCTAGTTCTACAATCAGATTCCAAGGATCATGAGGCCTTTTATTCTGGTGACATTTCTGAATGTTCAAATCTCTAGTTACTACAAGGCATTCACTACAGAGCCTGATCTCACTCCCCCCAATCCCAGTCCCATTAACCCCTCTCTCTGCCACAGGAAAGACTTATTTTTCAGATATTCTGATTAATGTCACAAAATTTCAAACCCAAACTCATTTTATATTCTCACAGCACAAATCATTTAAAGATGTGATTGTAATGACTTACTTGAGCAACTAAATATTGTCTTTTATTGTTGATAAACCGTTTCATCCAAGCCAGCTTCTGAATTAATATGACTCGAACAGTCACTCCTTTTAAACTGTTAACACTGTCGGTTATCATTATCACTGACACCATGTTAACTCATGGGAACAGGCCTTATGCAAGGTTCCTGCTAACTATTTACCAATAACTGTTTTACTGCATATTTATTACTAGATCACTGCCATACTTCTTATGTTCTCTTGTTGCTTCATAGTCCCTTCCCCCACATTTACAAATGCAGATATTCTTTTTAACTGACTGCAGCATTTCAGTTAATTTTCAAATGTATTTTAAGTTACTGAAAAGGAAAGCTAACTCCCTTAAAAATAAATACATAAGTAAATAAATAAAAATCTAAATGTGTTTATCTCAGTTGTAGCGGCATTTGTCTGAAAATCAGTTACTTACCCTTTCCTCACCTTTCAACTTAACATTCCAGCTGGGCCATGTTGCTATACATCAAAAGAAGATATTGTTTTACCACACTTTTCAGTACTATCTGCTTTCTTGAGCTGTTTTGTTTCCAGATGGTTTCAAATGTGTCTGCTTCCTGCTGGAGGCCCACTGGTTATCCTTCATACTAAGCTGCAAAGACTGCCTGTTAATTTGCAGCACAATTTATAGTTTGACACACTGTAAAAAAAAAAAAAAAAAAAAAAAAAGATCCCCAGCCATATTTAAGGGCTGTTTTTGTTCAACAGTTTGGTATCATCTGACATATTCACTCACATTCAGAACAAAATAAAGCAGAATCTGAACCAGGAACTGTAAATTCTATTGCAGACTCAGGGTAATCCGTGCATGTTTTTTTCAGTGTGCTTGTGTGTGTTTACAGAGAGACATGCATACAAAAGGTATCTAGTTAAATAGAACAATGGGATGGTGAGAGAAGTATTCAGTTCTCCTTACTCTGTACAATAAGCCTTCCTTCCAAATTACCTTTCTATAATATTTTCTGCTGACGTGACATTTAGAAGAAAAGGGGGCACTGCATAAACCTGTTCAAATATGTCTTCATGAAAAATAAACACACTCCAAGAAGTGGGTTATGTTAGAATAAAAACTAAACTCAATTTTAGTATTTCAATGTAGTGCAGACCCCGATTATGGAATTTCAAGCACTTCAGAGCATAATTCAGATCCCCAGGAAAAACAGGCATAAAAAATTCAAAAGTATTCAGCAAGATTTTAGCTTTTACAATTGGAACAAGTATGTTAAGCTGCTCTGTTTGCTAAAACAGTTCTGCCACCTCTACTGCAGTTAAATAGCATTTGTTTACTGAATGCAAAACTCTTCTAAATAACTGAAAAAAAACATAATCTGATATTAGTAATAGCTTGTGAGGCTTGTTTTGTCACCCTTTATCAAATCAATATACTGGTTAACGTCATTTGCTCTGCAATAGTTTACCCAGTGCATGGTTTTAGAGCTTGCCCAGTATACTCTATATACTAAACTGTCCCAATTTTTCTTGCATTACTCCTTATTTTCTTCCGGCCTTGTAACAAATTTCCCCAGTAGCATAAATAACACCTCCGGTCTCTCCTGAAAAGAGGCTATAGCCTAGTGGGACTAACCCTGTCAACACAGGAGAAATAAATAAATAAATAAACAAACAAACAAATAACATCCCAGTTGTAAATATTACAATGGACTGATGATAATCTTAGGATCATCTTTTCTGGAAGCAACAAACAAGAATTTAAAGTGCACTAGCAAAGTTAAACTGCAGGTGGACTACTACATAAGTGGCATGACCTTTTTTCACTAATAATTCTGTGTTTATTTTTACTAGTTTTCTTTTTAAAATAAGTACTTTTCCTATATCCCACACACCTCCTGTTACTTAAAGTATAGTGTTAGTTGACAATATAAAGGACTCAGGCTGTGAGCTGCCTCTTGTATTCCAGGGTTCGATTCTCACAGCCTCTACTTGCCTACTTTGTGATTGTGAACCAGTTATTTTACCAGAAAATGCTCTGAAGAAGCCTGACTGGGCTCTTCAGTGGTGTCTAGACTGCAGGCCTAAGTAACTTACCTAACTTCACCAACATTTAAATTCCCTCTCACTACTTCACCTCCTTGCCTAAACATTCCCTCCTTTCATTCTCACATCTATTCTTCTAGTACTTAACTTTATTATCTTAGCCCATACTATTCTCTACCACCTACCCTTTCCACTGCCCACATTTTCCAATACACTGGTATACTCAATGGCTGCTATTTCCATCGACTACTTTTACATCACCTGGGACACCACTATCATGCATTATACAACCATGATTTATCTTCTTTGTAAATACTTCTTGTAAATATGTACATACTCTCTTTTGTTTATGTATGTATTGTGTTATATAAATATACTCTATGTTTTTACCTTATTGTTGTTACTTGTATGTAACTTGGGCCAAGCCTGCAAATGGTCTTGTCTGATCAGTGCTGTACCCCGATAATCAAAACTAAATAAAATAAATAAATAAATAAATGTCATTGAGTGAACTAAATAAAAATAAAAAGAAAATTGTTTTCTTAGGAGGTTTGCTGTATGTACTTGTTATATACCTTTAAGAAATCTGCAAAAAACAAAAACTATATCTGAGTCCAATTAATTACAACCACAGGCCAAACACTATCTGAGCAGTGAATGACCTGCTGCACATATGTATAGTTACTTTTTATATGGTTGTGTGGTTTCAGTTTTATGGAGCTGTGTATGATGTTTAATGCACTGTATTACTTTCTTTTTAACTTGATCCACTATATACATTAAGGGGTAAAATGGCATAGCAGTGCCCAGAGTCAACGCTCAGAAAGGAGGTAGCTTCTGTAGTACAGCCCCCACTCATACACAGGTCTGGAACTACTGCCATTAGCAGTATTCATTAGTCAGTGAGGCAGGTGATGAAGTGGTTTTCTAATCCTCTGCTATGACTTTCATAATTATGGCACTAGATCTTGACTCACTAACAAAACAGCTTCACTATTCTGCTCAGCAGTCTCTTCTGCAGAATCAGGAAAAAAGTTAGGTCTGGTTACTAACTCATGTTTTTATCTGGAAGTTTGTAAGAATCACACTCCCAAAATGCAGAATTTCCATACACTGCAACTCAAATGACAAACACCATAACCACAGCTAGCTCAAGTCTTAATTGGTCAAATTGTCTCTTTTAGAAAATCCCATAATACATCATTCAAACCTGATATGAAAATAACTTATTTTATGTACATTCATTTTTAGAATCCACTTTGGACCTCCATTAATTGTTATTCCAGAGATGCACTGAATCATCTTCATAGAAAGATCTGTCCCTTGAATGTATATCATGCTAGAACTTTTGAAATAATTACTTCTTTTAAACAGTCCCACAGACACTTGGTTTAATTTAGTCTAGTCTGGATCTACTTAAGAACATTTCAGCAAATGTCTGTCCTTTGATACAATTTGAAGTTGTCCTGTATAGTAATAGAAAAAGCAAACTGTTACCTTTAATATCCAACATGGAATTCAATGATATCTGGATTCCTTTCTTGAAATTTAACATGTATCTTTCAGCAAGTTCATTTGTGGAAGGTTGCCCAGGTGCCCTAGTAGATTGGATTACTCCATTTTATTTAACAAAACAACATGATTCGTCTGACAAAAATTTGGTTCAGGTGTCAGTAAGTTCAGGTAAACCCTAAGCATCAAAACTCTTTTCAGATGAGTAAAGGTAACTTGATCTGTGATTTCAGTCATATGAAATACATGACAGCATTTTGAATATAGATCTTAGATAGACTATAAAGATTTGTTCTTATGATTATATTACTCATAAAAAGCATTGCAAAATTAACATGCAATCTTTTCCAACATCCATTTGGTGTAACACTGCTAGTCTTGGCATCCTCTGTTATACCTGACATGGCACAGATTTTTGAGTATAATGTAGCTTTTGGCACTTACTGTACAAAGCAACTACAGCAATTGGAGAGACCTCAGAGGTTTGTAACTAAGAAGATCATGGGACTTCAGCACGTGGCTTAAACATGACTGACTAACGCCCCTGTCACTATACTCAGTATCATGTAGACTTCTTAGGGGAAGCTTATGCCTGGATTACAGAGCAATCTCTGTGTGACGATTAGGGAGAGATGGACAAAGGCTGCCAGCCTAGTCAAATAGAATTTGATATATAATTCTGGCATTTGTAAATAAATGTAAAATACAGGCATGTTTTCTTGAATGTAAAAGAATACTGTGAAATATGGAACTGCAAAATATGTGACAACATTGCACCCTACTGGCCCAGTGAAGCATATTGTGACCCTTTCATGTTAGAATTCGGCTCCAGTGCATCTGGATGAAGGTTTCATGGCCATTGTTTTAAGGCTAAAGTTTATGACCAGAATTTATACGTGGATGGTACTTTACTGCTCTGGTTTCTGTTAGAATATACATGTGAAATGTCTTCTATTGTAAGTTTCTGAGCAGCTGTTAGATTGGTAAATAATGCAGTTTGTTTGCCTGGGAAAATCTAAGTGTCAACATGATGTAATTTGGGAGGGACCCAGCAAACATGTTTGTTAGTAACATTTAAATACTATTTCTCACAAGAGACTTTGAGCATTTTGATCTTGGATATCTAACTCAGCACTCTGCTTATGCTCACATGTAAGTTTTAGCACTGTGATTTCTTGCAGGAATAGTTAAAGCTAGTAAAGATTAATTAGGTATTTTTATTTGAAATCAGACCTGTCCTACTGTATTATTTTAAGTTTCTGTGTGATCTCTGAACTCTTAGATATCTCTGTGGTGCTGTAGTTTTGTCTTGTGTTTTAATTATTTATTATTAAATATTTTTAAAACCTTCTACCTGTGGCTGGTTTGTGTAGAGATAAGCTCTAGAGTACATTGCATATTTATAGAGGTTATTGTAATAGGCCACTGTAAAGTAAGCCTTCACTGTTAGTCATTCTACCATTGGATAATAATATTGCACAGTAATAACTGGACAGCCTTTTAAGGGCCTTTTAGTAGCTGATATTATTAGCTGGGTGGTGGCAGGGATTATTACCATATGGTCTGGGTAAAGGGGCACAGCTGGAGAAGCTGTGTCAGCCTTTTCCAGGAGTGTCTGTGAAGTTGTATAAATACTTATCTCAAAGTGTGTGTGTGTTGTCAGCTACTTGGCAGGGACAAGAAGCGCTGTTTGGACAGAGAGGGTACTGGAGGTTTTAGCTTGCCCAGCTAGGCTGAGGCCTGGACCCTATAGCTGTGCCAGTGGGGAGTCTTATTGGGGACCTGGTGAGCAAGGGAGCAACCAGCTCCAGACTGACTGTGATCTCTGTGTGCACTTAAGGGAAATTGTACTTTACTGTGTGTATTAGTTATCCTTTTTTCTCTTCTATGTGACTACCTCCCTGATGCTAGTGGTGAGGATTGAGGCTCCTTGATTGCTGGGCCAGGGCACGGTCATCACAAGTGTTTGGCAGTGGTGGGATCTACTTCACATACTAATTGGCTTGTAGTGATGTGGGTAGAGTGAATTCCTGTAGCTTATGTACAGTGATCTCTAAAAGTGTTTTGTACTCTAAAACAGCCACGCAGTGTATACTCAGAGTTCAGATCCCAATTGTTTTATTTCTTTTGTTAGCTTAGTGTTAGTCAGGGTGAGCAGGCAGCATGTCAGCAGATGAGTATGGAAAGCTGACAAGGAGCCAGCTGGCAGAAATGTGCCAGGCTAGGGGGCTGGTGCATGGAAACCTGACTAAGGCAGACCTGATTGCAGCCTTGGTTAAAGCTGCATCAGAAAACAGCAGCCTGGAGGACAGTCAGACTGACATTGGAGATACAATATCCTCAGAGAATGGACAGCTCAACCTTTCTGCAGTGGACTTAAAAATCCAGCTGGAGATAAAGAGACCTGAGTTGGAGGCCAGGCGTATGGAACTAGAAGCAGCCAGGAAAATGAGGAGTCTACAAGCTGAGGAAAATGAATGGCAGAGGAGGCATGAGAGGGAAATGCTGACTCATCACCAGAGTCATGGAGGTAATGGGGAAGGGAGTAACCGGACCCCAGAAGCACAAAAGGTAAGTAAATTTCTTCCATGGTTTAAAGAGGGGGATAACTTTGATAGCTTCATTCATATGTTTGAACAGGTATGTAAACAGTATGAAGTTGACCAAGGGCTCTGGGTACGGTTCCTGACCCCCTTACTCCATGGAAAAACTGTGACTTCTTTAGCAAAAATGCATGACACTGACTGTTTTGATTATACTGCTGTAAAAAGTCATTTATTAGAATGTTTTAAGCTAACACCTGAAATGTATAGGAAAAAGATTTGTGAGCATAGATGCAAGGCAGATGAAAATGTATGTGAATATGTTGCTGAACTGAGCACTTATTTTCATAGCTGGGTGAGTGGATGTCAGGTCACCACTTTTGAAGGGCTGGCAGACGTTTTGGTAAGGGAACAAGCCCTCAGCACTTTGCCTGAGGACATGAGGATCTGGTTAGCTGATAGACAGTGTGCTACTTCAGAGGAGTTGGGGAAGAAGGGAGACATATACCTAGTAAGCAGGGCAGCCCTGCACAGGAAAGGGACCCCCAGTACTGCTCATGGGACTAACGGAACCCATGGTGGACAGCACAGACTGCCCCAACAGAATCTGCCAGTAGCAGGGGTAGCCACTAGCCCACGTACACGTCCAGGAGCTAGGGTTAAATGTTTTGAATGCAATCAGTGGGGCCATGTGGCATACAGATGTCCACGGAGGCAAGATAGGGAACCAAAGGTGAGGGAGCCAGTAAGTGGGAAAGACAAAATGTCAACAGTGGGTTGTCTTGAGACAACAGGGGTATGGAACTACCATTCTGCAAATGTCCTGAGAGAGAAGGATTTGGATGAGGCAGTACTGTGTACATTTGCAGTTATATGCACTGAGGCTAGGAGACAAGCATGTGGGTCTGGTGGCCTGCTGGAGACCCAGACAGACTGCATATTTGCAGCCAGGACTGCTGAGGTGGTTACTTCAGGGAGTGAGCTACGCTGTAGCAGTGAGACTGAATGTGAGCCACAGCTGCTTTTGGGTACTGATGTTCCCTTGGACAGGGTAACTGCAAAGGTAGAGGTGAGTAGTAGTACCCAGGCTGACAGTGTGACACCGCTGTCAGAGGATGCCAGACTTCCTTTAGAAGTGGAGCTGGGTAGGGTTACAAGGAGAGACTTGAGACTGGCTCAGCTCTCAGACCCTACACTGATGGCCTGAAGCAGGTAGCTAGGGAGGCACCTGATTCTCAATGGAAGGGGGAATCTGTATACTGGAACAAAGGGTTACTGTACAGAGAGCGGACCCCTGAGGAAGGGCTAGAAGGTGAGAGAGTACAGCAGTTGGTAGTGCCTAGAGCTTACCATCTGGTGCTTCTAGCCATAGCCCATGATATTCCCTTTGCATGTCATATGGGCATAAAACGTACAAAGAGGCATATTATGCAAAACTTCTATTGGCCTGAAATTTCCAGAGATGTAACAGGGTACTGCAGGACCTGTGAGCAGTGCCAAAAGGTAGGCAAGGCAGGAGACAAGGTGAGGGGCCCCTTTGATGCCTTTGCCTGTGATTGATGAGCCATTTCAGAGGGTAGCTATGGATATTGTGCGTCCTCTGAGTACCCCAAGTTCCACAGGGAAAAAGTATATCCTAGTGATTGTAGATTATGCTACACGATTCCCTTAGGCAGTGGCTCTGTCCTCCATTGCGGCCGAGAAGGTGGTAAATGCTTTGCTAGAGATTTTCAGCAGGGTAGGTTTCCCAAAGGAAATACTGTCTCACAGAGGTGCCAATTTTATTTCAGACCTGCTGGCTTGTCTGCGGAAGTCCTGCTGGGTGAAGCACATGAAGACCACCCTCTACCATCCCCAGACTAATGGTCTTGTTGAGAGGTTAAACTCTACAATCAAGTCCATACTATGGGCATTTGCAGATCAGTTTAAGAGGGAGTAGGACAAATATTTGCCCCATCTGTTGTTTTCTTACAGAGAGGTTCCCCAGGAATCCACAGGTTTTTCACCCTTTGAGTTGCTGTATGGGCATAGGGTGAGGGGACCTCTAGATTTAATTCAAGATGAGCGGGAAGATTAGTGTGAGTCTCACAAGGAGTCTGTTGTGGCATATGTCCTGAACCTCAGGACAAGGCTCAGGGAACTCGTGGGCCTGGCCCAGGAGAACCTGGCAGAAGCCCAGCCACAGAAAAAGGTGTGGTATGACAGGAATGCTCGAGCTAGAGAGTATGCTGTAGAGCAGCAGGTGATGATTCTCATTCCTGTCAGACACAACAAGTTGCAGGCAGCTTGGGAGGGACCCTACAAGGTGGTAAGAAAGGTAAGTGATGTTAACTACATGGTGGAAGTGCTAGGCAGAAGGCAGGGGCACAAATTGTACCATGTTAACATAATGAAACCTTACCATGATAGGGAGGCCCTTGTGCTGAGCATTTGCAGTGGATTGCAGGAGGAGTCTGAGAGAGATCTTGTGACTGATCTCCTTAGTGAGGCTTGGGCTGACACCTCAGTGGAAGGGGTAGCAATGTCCCAGCAGCTACCTCCTACCCAGGTTCGAGAAATCTGAGCAGTGTTGCAGGAGTTTGGTGGCGTGTTCTCTGGGAAACCAGGGAGCACCCACCTGGTGCAGCACCAGGTGGATACAAGACCCCAAAGGCCTATCAGGCAGGCCCCTTATAGGGTGCCTGAGAGAGTCAAACAGACTCTGAGGGAGGAGGTACAGGAGATGTTGGAACTAGGGGTGATTCAAGAGTCCTACAGTCCCTGGGCTTCACCAGTGGTGTTGGTGCCAAAGAAGGATGACAGCAATATGTCCTGTGTGGATTACAGGAAATTAAATAGTCACACAGAGGCAGATGCTTACCCCATGCCTAGGACAGATGAGGCCCTAGAGCAGCTGGGTGGGGCTAAGTATTTTACAACCATTGATCTTACCAAGGGTTACTGGCATGTACCCTTGACTCCCAGTGCCAGAGGGAAGTCAGCCTTTGTGACTCCTTTTGGCTTGTATGAGTTCACAAAGATGCCCTTTGGGATGAAGAATGCCCCAGCGACTTTCCAGAGGCTGGTAGATCATATCTTTGCAGGAGCAGGAGGGTTTGCCCTTGCTTAAATGGATGATATTTCTATCTACAGCCATTCCTGGCAAGAGCACCTTCAGCATGTCAGGGAGGTGCTGGACAGACTACAGAGGGCAGGGCTGACCATTAAGCCGAGCAAATGTCAGGTGGGTATGGCAGAGGACTCCTACCTAGGACATAGAGTGGGGAGTGGTAAGATAAGGCCAGAACCTGCCAAAGTGGAAGCCCTTCAGGCATGGATTGCACCTGTTACCAAAAATCAGGTGAGGACATTCTTGGGGACAGCAGGGTACTACAGAAAATTTGTTCCCAATTATAGTACCATAGCTGCTCCCCTCACAGACCTGATAAGGAAGAACAGGCCAGATAAGTTAGTGTGGACCCCAGCATGTGAGCAGGCATTTCAGAAGCTTAAGGAAGCCTTGGGAGGACCCCCTGTGTTAGCCAGTCCAGACTACAGCAAAGACTTTGTTGTGCAGGTGGATGCTTCAAACTATGGGGTGGGGGCTGTACGTAGCCAGATTTCTTCAGAGGAAGAAGAGCACCCAGTGGTTTATCTCAGTCGTAGGCTCCAACCCAGGGAGGAATGCTATGCAGCGGTAGAAAAGGAATGTCTAGCCATAGTGTGGGCACTACAAAAACTTCAGCCTTATCTGTATGGAAGAAAATTCACTGTGATGACAGATCACAACCCTCTAACATGGTTAAACAGAGCCAGTCAGCAAAATGCCAAGTTGCTAAGATGGAGTCTTGGGTTGCAAGCATATCATATGTCAGTGCAGCACCACAGTGAGAGTAGCAATGCCAATGCAGATGGGCTCTCAAGACAGGGAATGGGGTGAGGTACACCCAGATATACCTGACACTCTCAAGCAATGTTTCTCAAGGGGCACTTGAAAAACTTGCTTGAGTTCCCCGGGGGGAAGAGATGTGATGATTGGGGAGAGATGGACGAAGGCTGCCAGCCTAGTCAAATATAATTTGATATATAATTCTGGCATTTGTAAATAAATGTAAAATACAGGCATGTTTTCTTGAATGTAAAAGAATACTGTGAAATGTGGAACTGCAAAATATGTGACAACATTGCACTCTACAGGCCCAGTGAAGCATGTTGTGACCCTTTCATGTTAGAATTCCGCTCCAGTGCATCTGGATGAAGGTTGCATGCCCATTGTTTTAAGGCTAAAGTTTATGACCAGAATTTACATGTGGTTGGTGCTTTACTGCTCTGGTTTCTGTTAGAATATACATGTGAAACGTCTTCTATTGTTGTAAGCTTCTGAGCAGGTGTTAGATTGCTAAATAATGCAGTTTGTTTGCCTGGGAAAACCTAAGTGTCAACATGATGTAATGTGGGAACGACCCAGCAAACATGTTTGTTAGTAATGTTTAAATACTATTTCTCACAAGAGACTTTGAGCATTTTGATCTTGGGTATCTAACTCAGCACTCTGCTTATGCTCACATGTAAGTTTTAGCACTGTGATTTCTTGTAGGAATAGTTAAAGCTAGTAAAGATTAATTAGGTATTTTCCTTTGAAATCAGACCTGTCCTACTGTATTATTTTAAGTTTCTGTGTGAACTCTGAACTTTTAGACATCTCTGTGGTGTAGTCATTTTGTCTTGTGTTTTAATTATTTATTATTAAATATTTTTAAAAACTATTACTTGTGGCTGGTTTGTGTAGAGATAAGCTCTAGAGTACATTGCATATTTATAGAGGTTATTGTAACAGGCCACTCTAAAGTAAGCCTTGACTGTTAGTCATACTACCATTGGATAATGATATTGCACAGTAATAATTGGACACCCTTTTAAGGGCCTTTTAGTAGCTGATATTATTAGCTGGGTGGTGGCAGGGATTATTACCGTATGGTCTGGGTAAAGGGGCACAGCTGGAGAATCTGTGTCAGCCTTTCCCAGGAGTGTCTGTGAAGTTGTATAAATACTTATCTCAAAGTGTGTGTGCGTTGTGTCAGCTACTTGGCAGAGACACAAAGCACTGGTTGGACAGAGAGGGTACTGGAGGTTTTAGCTTGCCCAGCTAGGCTGAGACCTGGACCCTATAGCTGTGCCAATGGGGAGTCTTATTGGGGACCTGGTGAGCAAGGGAGCAACCAGCCCCAGACTGACTGTGATCTCTGTGTGCACTTAAGGGAAATTGTACTTTACTGTGTGTGTTAGTTATCCTTTTTTCTCTTTTATGAGATGACCTCCCTGGTGTTTGTGGTGAGGATTGAGGCTTCTTGATTGCTGGGCCAGGGCATGGTCTTCACACTCTGATCCAAACTTAATGAATTTGCTGCACATCTGTAAATCAAACGGGACTAGAGCTACCCATTCCAGGGACCTAAATATGGCCTGCAACTTGAATAGGACGTGCAGGAGGAACCAATTTGTCTGCCAGTGACTGCCACATCTTTGGAATAGGCTACCAATTTATGTGAAGCACAGCAATTCTATGACAGTGTTCAAAAGGAACCTGGACGAGTGGATCCTCTTGGCCATGGGCAGTCATTAATAAATACAATCCTGAGTATTGACTACAGATGTTATTACATTGGGATGAAACGGCTAGGCTTGAAATGACCTCCAAATCAATAGCCTAGTAACCTCCTATGATCCTATGTAACCTCAAACTCCTTTGTCTTCTTACATCACCACACTACTAAACTATATGGTACTCCTTCAGTACAGCATTTCTCAATTTATAGGGAAGTATGACTCAAATGCTCCTTAAGACATCCTTCATTTTCGAACTCTCATCCTTACTCGCATTTACTAGATTTGGCCAACTTTCTATAAAGAAACTTAGTGCTCATGGCAGCTCAAGGTCATGCTATTATTGTCACCTGTGGAATTTAATCTGCTTTGACACAGATGTTCAGAAATTGTTCCTCACACAAAGTACTCACATGTTTTGTGACTCATCCTGTATTATTTCTGACATTTCTAGTAAAGAAACTCTAGAAAGTCCATTAGCACAATCATGACTCCTGGAAATTCTTTACTGTATCCGATAATCATAAGTATACAATATTATTGTCCATCTCTGAATACATGTAGAGGGTCTGAATGCAGAGATGATAAATCACCAAGCAAAGGAAAGCAGTATTGCTGGAAGTGAATTCATCCTCAAGTCTTGGTGAGTACCTACTTGAGGTGGGCCCTGTTTTTCACAAAATCTCACCAAGATGACACTGATGCATAGACTGTATTTTATATAGCATATATTATGGACAGAAGTAGGTTAAAAAAATTTAAAAAAGATAGCTGGGTGCCCAAGACACAGGATAAAAAAGTGGCCAAACCTGGTAGGCGCACCTGTGACAGGACTGGAAAATATGACAGTGTACAATCCTCAACACACAGAAACATTCCTACAATGGGACTAGGCCAGGGTCAGGGGGATGATGCCTCCCACACCCCCACCCCACATTGTAGAAGGAAGTAGTAGTCCTCAAAAATCACAAAAATGATAAGCCAAAAAAGAGCCACAAAGATGATAGGGTGGACTACAGAGGTTAAGAAAGAAATTATGTATTGTTACTATTAAGCAAGAAGCCCAGAATTTCCAGACAGAAGATATACAAAAAGATTAAGAGAGAAATTATAGGAAAGAAAAATACTTGCACAAGAGAAACTGTCAGAAGTTTCAAATAAAAATTTGTGTTCATTAATACAACAGATTTATGAAAAACATTATATAGACCAAGAAACCTTGGGCCATTTGGAAAAAGAAACATCTGAAGAAGTGCGAAAATATAAAGAACAAAATCTAGAGATTTTTGAAAGGTATAAAAAAGAAATATGGACATGGGGAATAAAGAGAGATCTGATATGGTGCAATATTTATGCAAAGGAGAAAGCCAAATTAATCAATACAAAAAGCAACCCCAAAGATGTTTGAAGAAAAATACAGGCAAAGGCATCCAAATATGGAAAATTTCACAATACAGAAAATAACATCAGAACGAGGGAACACAGAACAGAAGATTAGTAAAGCAGAAGTTAAAAAAATAGAAGCTGAAGTTATGGAATACCTGCAAAGTGAAGGATTTAGTATAGAAAGTATAACACAGATTATATCACAGCATGATGGACCAATGAGTCCCCCAATTAAGGAGAAGCAGGAGACATCTGAAGAAGAAATATGGACATGGGAAAGAAAAAGAGATGTAATATTGTGCAACATTTATGCAGAGGAGAAAGCAAAACTAATCAATGAAAAAAGAGCAGCACCAAAGATATCTGAAGAGAAATATAGGCAAATACATCTGGATATGGAACATGTTACAATGCAAAAAATAACAAAACAAAGAAGAAAAGTAGAAAAGAGGATTAGTAATGGAGAAGTTAAAGAAATAGAAAATTAAGTTATGGATTACCTGCAAAGTGAAGGTTTTAGTGTAGAAAATCTAACTCTGACAACATCACAGCAGGATCGAGCAATGGATTTGCAAATTAAGGAGAAACCACTGGGGTGGGACACATCTGATCAATTTATTTATTTATTGCATTTTTTTACCAGGATAGTCTACTGGGCCTGAGTGAGCCCATTTTCATTGGAGGCCCTGGGAGAAAAGCTCCACATAGCTTAGAAAGTACATTCATGAAAGAACACACATTACAGAGCATGTACAATCACCATAACAATCATAGAATAATTACAGACAAAAAGTGCATATTTACAGGACATGTTTGCATTGGGAATAGGTTATCTAAATTAAATGGAACATACATGACAGGACACACATTAAATAGTATATACAATCGCAATAGAATGAGAATATGGGAAAGAGAGAACTGATTATTTACATACAAATTATCTATTTATAATGAAACATTCCATTAATACAGATAATTGGGTTACATGAGTAGAGTGTCAGTTGAATGGCAATTAACTGATGTAGGTATATAGGCATTAACAGGACAGAGAGGTGCTTAGGCAGTCTGCCGAGGAAGTATAGTGGAGAGTGGAAGTGAGGAGATGGAGTAAGGTAAGGGGGTTATAGTGGAAGGAGATCAGTTATTGGAGAGTGTAGGTTTGGGACAAGTACATAGCCAGAGAGAGGAGAGATATTATTTGAGGGATTTCTTAAAGAGAGCAGGACAGCTGATGGTTCTGATTGAAGGTGGGAGGGAATTCCAGAGTTTAGAGACAGTAAAAGAATAGAGCATCTGACCGGCAGAGAGATTTGGCTTTTCGACTTTGAGCAGCATTTTGTTGTCTGATCTAAGAGGTCTGTTTGGGTGATACACGGGCAGTAATGAAGAAATAGAAGGGCAGACTGTAGGTTTATATATAAGCTTATGTGCTGTAGTAGGTTGTAGATAAGTGAGGTGGTGTGGAAGTTTGAGCCAGTTTAGTTAATGAAGTGATGCACAGTGGTGGGCTGAAGATTTAGCATTTGTAACAAATTTAGCAACCTTATTGTAGCATTGGTCTAGGTTGGTTCTCAAGGTGGACTGAATATTGATAAGGATTGGGGCACCATATAAGAGAGAAGATAACAGGAAATATGAGGCTAGAGCCCTTTTTTGCAGTGAGATTAAGGAAGTAGTTGTGTCTATAGAGTGTACCAAGTTTTTGGTGTGCCTTTTTAATGTTGCTGTGGATATGAAGGTCAAATGTTAAGTTTTCCTCTATAATGACACAAAGCAGTTTAGTACCAGGAACAACTTCAATGATAGTATTATTTTGGGCGTGTACTGAGAGTTCATTGTTGTTGGGGGGTTGGGGTAAATATTAGAAATTTAGTTTTGTTGGGGTTTAGGGCAGGATGGTTATTGGACATCCAAGTTTCAGTTGATGTAAAGGCTTTTTGGGTAAGGGGCTATAGCTCCAATGTGGATTTGGCAGTGCAGATGATTGTAGAATCATCTGCATATTAGATAATAGTGCTTTGAGTAAAGGAGGAATGAAAATTGTTAATGAAAATGCTAAATAAGAGGGGGCCCTATATGGATTTTTGGGTACGCCTGTGGTAGTGTTTAGGAATGGTGAGAAGGAGTGTAGCCATTTGGTAGATTGTTCCTATTGGATAGATAGTTAGAGAAACAATGTAGGGTTGGGGGTGAGATACCCAAGTTGGAGAGTTTGGAGAGAAGGAGGGGATGGGATACCCTATCAAAGGCTTTTGAGAGGTCGAGGAAAAGTGATGAGACAAAGTGACCAGCATCACAGGCCCTGTTGACTGTGTCCATAAAGGAAATGAGAACTGTATTAGTACTTAGGTTCATAGGTTCATACTAGGCTATCTGCCCTAGGGCATTTATAAGCCTAGCCAGAGTGTGTTTGGCTTTCGCCACCCATTTTAAAATAATTTTGCTATGCACTTTTTCGAGGTTAGTATACTGTGCCTCTGTCTAACAGTGACACAGAAGTGATACCCGGGGTAAACCTACGATCTCCCATCCACTCATCAAGATTCCTCTTGAAGAGAGTCAATGAAGAACTCTGCCTAACCTGGACTGGGATTTTATTCCAGAGTGAAGGGAGCCTCTGGGTTATGAATCTGTCCCTCCAGCATGTCCTATTTATTTCAGTGCTGAGGTTCAAGTCTCTCGAGCGCATAGCTCGACGGGATTTGGATTTTCTGAGGTGCAGCATGTCCATTAATTCCGGGTTGGACATGGCTTTATACGTCAAGCACAGATCGCCTCTGAGCAGGCGGTATGCCACTGAGTAGAACTGGAGTTTCTTTAACCGGGCAGCATATGGCATCTGTTTGAGCCCTTTGATCCTCTTGGTGAGGTACTTTTGGGGTCTTTCCAGTTGCTGCAGGTGTCTGGTAAGGTACATCCCAAAAGGGGCATTGTACTCAATTATGGGCCTGATGAGGGATGAGTAAAGAGGCACGATGACCTCCCCTGATCTAGATGTGAATCCCTTCATGATTAGGTGGGCTATATAAAATGTTTTTCTAACCACTTTGGCCACGTGGTTGTCAAATGAGAGACTGCTATCAACTTGGGTCCCCAGGTCCCTAATTACTTCTTCTGTACTTAATGGATTACCACCTATGTGGTAATTTGTGGGCACTTTGTTTTTGCCAAAGGGGATGACTATACACTTTTTGGCGTTTAGCTTGAGGCCATGGCTCTGGCACCAGTTGTCTGTTTTTATGAGGCCCTTTTGGAGGATACTTGTGTCGGCTGGAGTGTCGATTATGGCGCCCAGTTTGCAGTCATCTGCAAACTTGGTCAGCCACAGTCCTTCCATGTTGGCCTGTACCTCCGAGAAATATATACCGAACAAGAGAGGTCCCAGGACTGAGCCTTGTGGGACGCCACTTGTAACTGGTTTGGAGTCTGACATGGCTCCAGCAATTCTAACCATGTGGGTTCTGTCCTTGAGCCAGTTTGCAACCCATCTAGTGACATAGGGGTTTATATTTAAGCTGGTGAGCTTATCTATAATGCCCGAGTGGGGTATTGTATCGAAGGCTTTTGCGAGGTCCAGGTAGGCTGTGTGGACCACCTTCCCCTCGTCAATGGCCTTAGTGACTGTTTCAAAGAAATCAACCAGGTTTAAGAGGCAGGATCTGCCCTTAACAAAGCCAAACTGGGTAGGATCCAGTGTCTGTAGGTCCCCAATATCTTTATTTATGAGGTCCATAATGATCCTTTCCATAGCTTTGCAGACCAAGCTAGTCAGACTTATGGGGCGATAGTTTCCAGGATCCGTTGAGGCACCACCTTTGTGGAGAGGGACCACTGTTGCTGTACGCCACTTTTTGGGTACATATCCTGTAGTAAGGCTGAGACTGAACAGTACTTTTATGTTTGGGTTTAGCTCTTCTTGGAGTTCATGTAGGATGCAGCCCGGGACATTGTCTGGTCCCATTGATGCTGTGTTTTTTGCTTTGGAGAGGGCAGCTCTTACCTGAGCATCTGAGATGTCAGGGGAGCAGCACTCTGCTGGGATAGATATTTGCCCTTTTGTTGGGGAGGGGGGGGGAGTTTGCACTGAACCTGTCAGCTAGGATGTTGGCAATGTCTGTGGGTTCAGTGTATTTTTTGTCATTTTGGACTAATTCTGAGCATATCTGGGAATTCCCACCCAGGTTCCTAACATAACTAAAGAAAGCCTTGTGATTATCCTTAGTGTCCTGTGCAATTTTTCTCTCGAAGCTGGCCTTAGACAATTTTATGAGTGCCCGTAGTTTTGCTAATACTGATCAGAGATGCCTTCCCTTTTTGGGATTTTGCTCTATCATGTAGTAGCTTCCTCCTTCTATTGTATAGTTTGTTTATGGCTGGGGTCCACCAGACAGGACGTCTGCCTTTGGAGGATTGGGACTTGGTTTTATTTGGGATTGCATGATCCATGCATTCCTGAAGGTGTTCATAGAATGCGTTTATAAAGGATTCTGTGGACTGGGCCGTATTTTCAACAGGCCCGGGGGCTTTGAAGGATTCCACCTTGGTTTTGAGGAGTGTGAAATTTGCATTAGAGAAGTTTTTCACTGTGGTTTTCAGGGCAGGGGGTGGAGTCGGGATGTGAATATCCAGTGAGATTAGTTTATGGTCTGATCTTACCAATGAGGGATGCACTTCTGGTCTGGAGCATAGAGTCCCCATGTTGGTGATGATCAGGTCCAGTATGTTTTCCCGTCTTGTGGGAGTGGTAACAAGTTGTTCCATAGCATTTGAGTTTATAAATTCTAGGAACCTTTGGACTAGGGTGTTGGAGCTAGAGTAATGCTCCCAGTCTATGTTTGGGTAGTTGAAGTCGCCCAATATAATGGTGTTTGGAGAGACCTTCATATTTTCCAGTGTTCTCAGGAAGGCCGAGTGGGGTTCCTGGGTTTGGGAGGGTGGTCTGTAGCAGGCTATAAACTGGAAGGCAGTTTTACCCACTGTTAGTTGCACATGGATAGTCTCTGATGCTTCGTGCTGTGCCACCAACCTGGAGGTGTGGGTATCTTTGACAAATATTGATACTCCCCCTCCTTTTGTGGTTCAGTCCAAGTTTTGGGGCCGAAAAGCATGGTATGAGGTATAACCTGGTAGTGCTGGGGTCCTCTCGGGAGCCTTGAACCAGGTTTCTGTTACTGCACAGATATTGACGTTCTCCATGCTAAGGAGAGTTTCGAGTGCATGCATCTTGAGGTTTAGACTTCTGGCATTGAGTAGCATTACTCTTAGTTTCTTATCCCTTGTGATACCTATGGAGGTGGGTTTGTCTTTTGAGCCTTGCCTAAAAAAGGCACTATGGGGGTAGCAAGAGCCTTTGCCAATATCCGAAAGCCCAGGGGTGACAGGTGCAAGCCGTCCCTAGCGAAGCATCGTGGCTTGTCGAGCATGTCATCCCAGGCTGACGGGCACTGGATCCCCTTTGAATGACACCAATACTTAAGCCAATTGTTGAAATTGATCATCTTGTCTTCATACTGTGGCATCATTCTTGGTGAGGGTAAGATGCTACTCAAGGTCAGGGTCATACCGGCCTGGGCTACATGCTCAGACAGCTCCTCTATGTCTCTTTTCATGTAGTCCAGGGAGGTACGTCTCAGGTCATTCACACCAGCATGGACAATGACTGAGTCATATTTGTACTTGCCTTGGAGTGACCTGAGTGCTTGTGTTATGTGGCGGATCCTAGCGCCCGACAGGCAGCTCACCATGACCTTCTCCTTGTTCAGCGTGGTGAGCGGGACGTCAGTGTGCCTGATGATAGAGTCACCTATTACAAGTGTATCAGGTGTGTTGTTTAGCCTTAAGGGCTGTGACTGTTCGGCACACTGGCTTTGTGAGCTATGTGCTGTACGTGTTTTGTTTTGGGGTAGCGGTTGCTTGGGTGTCTGCTTTGGAGGTCTCTGCTGCTTAGGCAGATTTTTATTTAGAGCCTCCAAGTATGTTTGTGTGTGTTTATGTGTTTGGTTTGCTGTCGTGGTAGGTCTATGTGAGACTGGAATTGTAGTGAATGTGGTTTCCTTCTCCTCCTGACTGGTTACACCAGTACTGAGTTGAGAGAGCTTAGTCTCCAGTATGGCTATATGGTTGCATCTCTCACATGTGTTGGAATTTGTTGGGAGGAGGAGAGGGTTGTCTGTGTACATGAGGCAGTTGTAACATTGCCTCAAGATTCCCAGATTCACCAGCTGGGACGAAGAGGAGATTGACAACTGACCTTTGGACATGCTAGAATAGTATTGGGAATTCCTTTATAATTGAAAAAAAAAGGGCTAATGGGGAACAAGGTACTCAAGGGGAGTTTGTGAGGGTGTAGTGCTTTTAATTTTTTAGTGCTGACTTATATAATTGCTTTAGTGGGCAAGTGCCAGGTAACTTAAATGCAATGTGTTACAGGTAACTTAAATGCAAAAACGACAAACAGTAACTTTCTTTCAAGTGAAACAAGGAAATAAGTACAGTAAGCAATGCAGATATCACTAGGGATCCGCAGAAGCGCTGAAAAGCCACGTTTTAGGTGGAATTAGCATTTCAGGGAAATAACAAGCAAACAAATAACAAGCATACAAACAAAGCTAGATTCAGCATGCCTGGATCTAGTCTATGCTACAGCAAACAAGGTGTACCAATTTCAGTAAGAAACAGTTCAAATATGCAGGCACTATAAGCCTTTAACCAGAAATTCCCAGCTCAGAAGGGCAGAGTCCAACCTCTCCTCCCACAAGAGTGCAGACCACGAACCTTCTTAATGTAAAATAACTGGCCTGAAGCCCAAGTGCTTAAACCAGAGCTAATATACTTTTAGAATAACAGACACTGAGCCCTCAATCAGCAGTTCCCAGCTTAGAAGGATGTAAGCTACATGTCCTGTCACCACAGTGCAGGCCACAAACCTTCCTAATGTAAAACAACTGGTCTGAAGCCCAAGTGCTTAATCCAAAAGACTGAGAATGATAGCTACACTTTAATCAAGTTACTACCAAGCAGTAATAAATACAATTGAATACTTTAAAGAATGCCTGGATTAGTGCTCAAGTTATACAAACAAAGCTAGATTCAGCAGGCCTGGATCTAGTCTATGCTACAGCAAACAAGGTGTACCAATTTCAGTAAGAAGCAGTTCAGATATGCAGGCACTATAAGCCTTTAACCAGAAATTCCCAGTTCAGAAGGGCAGAGTCCAGCCTCTCCTCCCACAAGAGTGCAGACCACGAACCCTTCTAATGTAAAATAACTGGCCTGAAGCCCAAGTGCTTAAACCAGAATTAATACACTTTTAGAATAACAGACACTGAGCCCTCAATCAGCAGTTCCCAACTTAGAAAGATGTAAGCTACCTGTTCTGCCACCACAGTGCAGACCACAAACCTTCTTAATGTAAAACAACTGGTCTGAAGCCCAAGTGCTTAAACTAAAAGGCTTAGAATGAGATACACCAAGCAGTAATAAATACAATTGAGTACTTTTAAGATGACGCAAAAGCAAAATAAAGTAGGAAGAAACAAATACAGTAAAAGCAGATAATTTTTTTTTCAGAAAAGTAGCAAAAACAGTAGTAAAAACAATTCACATGCAGTGTAAGCTGGCACACTTGAGTATGTAGCAATATTAGTCCACACACAGTTTGAAAAAATGTAATTAAATTAAAAAGGACTAAAAGCAAGTGCAGAAAGGGTTTATTAGGTAGAATGCGGTAAAGAGATGGGACTGGGGGAGTGTCCTAGATCAAATCTACAGTGGGGCGGGCACTGCAAAAGCCACCAAATTTAAACTACAAACAAGAACAGGGAGCGGGGGGTGGGGAAACCAGTTTCAACAGAGATGTGAGGAATCAGAGTGCAAATTATAAAACCAAAAACATATATACTGATCTCTGTATATTTGCAGAACAGTAAGACAACAGATATCTAAGCAACAATTTAACTCTATACTACAGAATAATACAGAAAAATATACTCAGCTCTATATATTTGCAGATAGTCTTGTAAGGCTGTCTCTCAACACACAGGTTCCACTTTAAAATGTTAAAACAGGTTCCACTTTAAAATGTTAAAAGAGGCAAAAGCAAAATAAGGTAATAAAGTAGGAAGAAACACAAATACAGTAAGGCAGATGAAGTGCAAATTTTTTTTTTTAAGCTGGAGGAAACAGAGCAGATTAAGCTACTATAGGGGAATGCCCTTCCCAAGTGCTCTCTCTGTGCACTGCAGAGGAGATGGGACTGGTAAGAGTATCCAAAATCAAAATATGATCTCACTGTACTCAGTTGAGTGAGCGAATGAGATGGGTCCAGGAGGAGTGATTATGACCTGGCCTAAAGCTGTACTTAATGGGGAGAAATTATTTGGTTAGTAACCAGGTGAGCAAGAAGCTGTTTGTGAACACATTTTTCTACTATTTTGGAGATGGGAGAGAGAATGGTGATTGGTCAGAAATTGGAGATGTCAGAGTTATTGCCCCCATATGTTATTTGGCAGAGGTTTTACATGGGATGCCCTTCCTGACGTAACTCTCCCCATTTATCCGGGCTTGGGACTGGCACGTAGAAATGCACTGGCTTGTGCATCCCCAGTGGCTGGGTTAGAGTTGGATGGTTTGGAGACAAAGTCAGAGAGGCGAGATTGCGTTGGTTTGGACATGTGCTGAGGAGGGATGCTGGGTATATTGGGAAAAGGATGCTAAAGATAGAGCTGCCAGGTAAGAGGAAAACAGGAAGGCCTAAGAGAAGGTTTATGGATGTGGTGAGAGAGGACATGCAGGTGGTTGGTGTGACACAGCAATATGCAGAGGACAAGAAGAAATGGAAACAGATGATCTGCTGTGGCGACCCCTAACAGGAACAGCCAAAAGAGAAGAAGAGAGAGTTATTACCCCCTTTATGAAGTGGAAGGACATATGCTTTTTTCCAGATATGTGGTACAAGGAAGTCCTGAATTGATCTATTAAGGAGTATGCTCATAGGGAAAGCGACAGAGTTGGCAAAGAGTTGTAAGAATTCAGCTGGTAGGTTGTCAGGTACATTGGTACAGAGTTTGAGTTTAAGGAGGAGTTTTTTATAGTGGAGGTAGTGGAGGTGGGTATAGGTGAGAGGGAAAAGTTAGGTAGAAGGGATGAAGGGGAGTGTGATGAGGAAGGTTCAGCCATACAGGGTTTAGTTTGTGGGAAGGTGGGGTTAGTTTAGCTAGGGCTATATTACAACAGCAAACACTGTATAACTGACCCAAAGAAACAAAAACACAAAATTCCAAACAAATGGAACAGCGATTTTTTTCCCTGGGAATGTGTTCAGGATTTTGCCGTTTCGACATTTAGCTGTTGATTAAACAGTGTTTGCTATATTAAGCGTTTGCTTACTTAATAGGGAATCATTTAGCTATGGTATCAATAAAATAGGAGTTAAACAGTGAGGCTATTGCAGAGGGTGTTTTGTCTGGATTGGGGCAAGGATTATTATTTGAGCCTGGATGAAGTAGTGAATTAATAGCTCCCCAGAATTTCTTGGGGTTTAGTTTATGTTGGTCTTGAAGAGTTTGGAAGTAATCTTTTTTATTTTTAATGATGTCATTTTGCCTGATTGCATAGTTGCGTATAAAGAACAAGGTCTGAAGGATTTTTTTTTATTTTTTTACCAAGCTTTCCAGGCTTTGTCCCTTTTTGCCATGATTTGCTTTGGGGGTATGGTGAGCCAGTAGGATTGCCTAGCTTTTAGTCTTTTATGACGGAGGGGGGCTAGACTATTTAAGATCCTAAGAAATTTTGAATTGAAGAATTCAACAGCATCGTCTAGAGGGAGGGTTTTTAATGCTGTCCAACTGATACTTTGTAAGGTTACATTAAAGGTGATGGGGCAATTGCCATATGAAGGTACTTTGGAGCCTTTTGTAGGAAACCAGTACAAAGGTTTTGTTGGAGTTGCACAGCAAGGGAAGGGACAGGAAACAGTGGCAACTCTGAAACAGTCAATGTTGTCAAGTGATTGGCCAGTAAGTTCCCCATATAAAAGAGCAATGGATGACACAGGATGAAACTGAGGAGAATGTGGCACAAGAAGATGCTGTGGAACTTTCTGCAGAATGCCCCAGGAATTGTAGAACAAAGAATTTGCCCTCACTTTAGAAGAAAATGATCTAAGAGAAGAGTTGCTTGATTTAATAGAGATGGACAGACATATTAAGATCAATAAAAGAAATAGACTACAGAAAGTCAATAAAACCCCAAAAGTTAGAAGTTTGATAATGCAAATTAACACAGTAATTAGGACTATTCATAGAGATTCGTGTAATATAACAGAAGTAAAGAGGATGTATTACTGTGCAGCTAAATTAACAGATTAAGTCTTACCACAAAAACACAGGGTTTTCAGGGAAAAGAAGGGGAGAAATCAAATGCAATCATGGAAGTATCGAATAGAGAAAACAATAAAGCAATTAAGACAAGAAGTGTCACTGTTAGAAGTGTATAGAAGAGGGAACAGATCAACAAAAATACTCCGAAAGATAGACGTGATAAAAGCAATGCGCAATATCAGAACAGATCAGGATCTGTTGTGTACTATCACAAATAATAAACTAAAAATATCAGAATAGGCAGAAAAATTTAGAAGATATGCAGATAAATATAAAGGAAAAGTACAAAATAAGCAATTTATTGATGACCCATAAAATGTATAGGGAATTGGGAAACAAGGCAAAAGGAACTGAAACACCATCAAAAAAAAGAAGAAATAGATACATTTTAGAGAAATATCTATGAAGATCCTGTGGAACACAATAATGATGCTGAATTGATAGAAGAAATAAAAGAAAGAATAAGAAGTTAAAATGTACAGGATATGAAATGGGATGAAGCAACAGCCAGACAGACTGAAACAAAGTTAAGAAAACCTCCTAAGTGGAAAACCCCATGCTCAGATACAGTACCTAACTTCTGGCTAGAAGTATTAACATCTTTACATGAAAATGTAGCCATGAGTAATGACTATTTATATGCTCACCACGAACAGACACCAACCTGGTTAATAACAGGAAAAACAATACTCCTACTTAACAGCAAACTTCCAAGCTATCCTAAAAAATATAAACCAATAAGTTGCCTTCCAACAACATATAAACTATACACTGGAATTGATGCTGACAGAGTTTATAGTAATTTAAAAGAAAACTCAATCATGGCAAAAGAACAAAAGATAACAGAACAAAGTCATATGGAACAAAGGATCATTTGTTATTAAATAAAGTCATAATGGATAACTGTAAAAAGGGGAAGAATCTAACTATGGCATGGATGGACTAGAAAAAAAGCATATAACAATATTCCACATTCATTGATAAAACAGTGCTTAAAAATGTGTGAGACACACCCTACGTTGATCGATTACATTACAGCAACCATGAAACATTGGCAAACCACTTTGCAGTTAAGCTATGATAAGGGACCAATTATTATTCCAGGTATAAAAAAGTCAAAGGGGGATATTCCAGGGTGACACTGTCATTCCTACTCTTTTGTCTTGCCCTTAACCCACTAAGCTGTCAACTTAAATTATGTCACAACTACAATTTGGTTCCCAGAAAACAATAAAGTATAAAGACTTCTCATCTTCTTTTGCATATAAGTTAAAACTGTATAGTTCACCAGAAGAGGAACTGAAGGCACAACTGCAAGTGGTCAAAACTTTTTCAGATGATATAAGAATGTCATTTGGTGTTGATAAATGTGCAAAAGCAACCTTTAAAGCAGGAAAGCTGCAGCACCAAGAAACTTATACATTTCCCGAAGAGAGGGTGAATAGGAATGTAAAGGTAAGCATCCTTCAAATCTAGGGATTTCATAAAGATTTGAGGAAGCAACAGAGGGAACAGTGTCTGAAGAGACAACATCCTGAAAGAAGGACCTTGAAAAAGGTGTTGAGAAAAGCAGACCTAAAATGGGCTTCCACAACCCCTCCTTCCTGAAAACCAGAAACATCCTGGGATAAAAACCTATTCTCTATTGAGACAACGGGAAAGGTTGGAGTGTTCCCTGAACCACCAAATCCTCCAAAACCAAAGGAAAATGTGGGAGTTGACAAAGAAAATGCTGAGGAAGGCTAGAGAATGCAGGAAGGGACTTCCAAACCATAAAATAATAATTCTGGATAATAGACAGAACCCAAGCATCTGTGGTTATCTGTTGTTAAATGGGAAAAGAGAGTTAACCTGAGGGACAGGAGAATCTGGCCAAGGGGAAGGACCAGCTGAATGTCAAATAGAAGCAGATTTGTCAGGGAAAAAAGACTTCTGACTCTTAACACCCTGAGAAGGCTTGTCTGGAAAAACTCTCCTAAAAGCCCTGTTGTCCCCTAGAAGGCTGTTTAGGCTACCTATGAACAAAAGAAGGCTTATAAAGATAACTTCTCTGGAACTTAGGAAGAGAAGACGCAAAGATTTGTTTTAAATCCTGCATAACTTTACCCTTATCCTAAAGGGACTTAATTCAGCTGCACCAGTGTCACAGAGATTCTGGTTGTCTAAGTGAGAATATAATAATTTGGCCTTGATGTCTTCAAACATAACCTGGGGGGGTGTAACCAAGAATACCTCCTCATAACAGATCCAGATGCAGCTGCCCTAGAGGAGGCAACAGCAGCAGCATCTTAAAGTGTTCCATTATATGAAACACCTTGTCCCCAAAAGATAACGCCTCCACAGCAGAGTTAGTAGATACTGAGTCCTCTTCCTCAGACCCCAAGGTAAGGAGAAAGTGGATCTGGATCTGAGATGAGTAAGCTAGGAATGCCTCACCAGAGTTAACTCTTCATCAGAGGAATCACAGTCCCTAGGGCATTTGGAAGGAGAGAAAGATCAAAGAGCAGAAGAAGGAACAGATAATCCTGGGGGGGGGGGCTTAAGAGCCATAAGAGTACTGAAAAGCCCCTGAGTAAAATACTGCCATTCTTTGTGTGGATCCTTAGTCACAGGGGCAACATGCTTAGTTCTCTGCTTTTTTAAAGGAACTGCAATTTTAACAAATCTAGGAGGTTCAGACTCCTGCCTTGATTCAATGAGGATACCAAGCAACCTCTTCCCTAACAAGCATTTGAGGCATACCCCTATACCCCTCTGAAATAATCAGCCATGGTTCCCCCTCCACATCTGCACCAGACATAGGCACAGCATCAGTGGACATGTGGGTAAGCAGCTAAATATCAGCCTCTAGCTAGGTTGCAGCAGAGCCAGCTGACAGCTGCACTGGATGGTCCTCCAATTCTTCACCCAACCCAATGGATACAACTGGTGGAGGATGGATAGTGGCAGGATCAGTTAGCACCTTTTTTGCTTTCATTTTAAGTGACAGCTGAATGTTGGAGCAGGCCAACTTGGCCATGGTACCCGAGCCAAAAACTTCAATCACTGATTCTCTAAGTTAATGAAAAGAGATGACAGATGACTGCAGAGTGTCTTAGGGACAAACGCCTGACAAATCTCACACTGCATATGGCTGAGGTAGCACCCAAAAAAAGGCACTGTTAGCAGCTATCTTTATGGGAAATCTGCCTTTCATGCTCACATTTCTATTCCTGGATGAAATATAAATTAAGGTAATACAAAAAATAAAGGAAGAGACTGCAATAGGGCACTTCTCTATACAAGGCTCGGTAGTAGAACCAAAGCGATGAATGGGTTTCAGACCAAATGCAAAAGTAGTGTTTGGACTGGTGGCAAAGACGTTCTCAAGATTAGACACTCATACATCACATATATACCTTATACCTTGCGTGTAGGACATATGTCTGAAGTACGGTATCACTTGTGTGTGTGTTAGGTGCTCTTGCATAGCATTAGTTAGTGCCATCGGGGGAATCTGTGATAGCTCCCAATTTACAGTCATCTGCGAACTTGGTAAGCCAGAGGCCCTTGACATAAACTTTGACTTCTGAGAAGTAGATGCAAAACAGGAGCATGTCCATCACAGATCCCTGAAGTACTTCACTAGTGGTCAGTTTCTTGGTGGACGTGGTCTCACCAATCCTGACTTCTTGGGTCCTATCTATGAGCCAGTTGGCAATTCAGTGAATTATGTAGTGATTCATGCCTAGTTTGGTGGGTCTTTTAACAATACTTGAGTTGGGGATCATACTGAACACCTTAGCTAGGTCAAGGTCAAGATAGGTTGTATGCACCATCTTCCCCTCATCCGATGCCTTGGTGATCCTCTTGAAGAAGTCTACCAGGTCAAGTACACAGGACCTTCCCTTGACCAAGACAAACTAGGATGGAGCCAGTGTATGTAGGTTGCTAAGGTTCTATTTGATCATTTCCATTATATACTTTGTTCCATGGTTTTGCATATTAGACTTCTTATACAGTAGGCCTGCAGTTTCTAGGGTCATTTTCTGCACCACCCTTATGAAGACGGATGACTGTTGCAGTCCTCCATTCACTTTGTATGTAGCCTGTTTTGAGGCTGTAGTTGAAAAGTGCCTCAAGTGATTCTAAAAGGTTATGTTTCAAGTTATTTATGAAGCAACATGTAATACTGTAGAGGCCCACTGAGGGAGTGTTTTTGGCCTTTTTTGGATGGATATGCTAGAAGCAATTTCATAGCGGGTAGCAGGATGGGAGTAGGGGTGAAGTCTGAGATTAATTTGTCAACCTCAACCAGCAGATTTGCTTTGTCTGTCTGTTCAGTGGTGCCATTTATCACCAATTCAGCACACTGCTGTGTGTTGCCTTTGAGGTTTCAAACATAGCCGAAGAAGGTCTTGTGGCTGTCTTTAGCCTGAGGGGCTATCCTGACCTCATAGTTGGCCTTGATGGACTTAATTAGTTTCTTGTTTAGTTTAATCAGTGAGCTCTTGTCTTTATGAGAGCAGTTCTTTCTGATTTTAGCCATGACACTTATCCTTTTGTTATATACCCTGCTAAGGCTGGGAGTCTACCAGTTGGTTTGCTTTTGGTGTTTGTTATAAGCTTACTTCTGGTAGGTACACCAGTCTTTGTGCAGATGTTCACATGTCTGTAAAGGGTTTCTATGAACAATACTGCATAGGTCGTTGTAATCTCAGGGTTCAGAGAACGGGCATTGAATTTTGACAAACTGTCACTCAGTAGGATGTAGTTTGCTTAAGAATAGCTCCTAACTGTTACAGGGTTAGTTATTTTTTCAGAGTTGACTTTTATTTCACAGGTGATGGCTTTGTGATCCAAACTCCTGGACATGACATGGGAGGAGTACTACGTCCAGTATGTTTGAACTTCTGGTTGGATCGCACACTATCTGGTCCATGGTATTTGTGCTAATAAAGTCTAGGAAATGGTGTGCCTATGAGTTTGAAGCAGTGTAATTTTTTGTGTCTATAGAGTTAAATTCCCCCATGAATAGGGTATTTGGTTGGATGGTGAGTGTCTCCAATAGCTCTAGGTACAAGTTATGAGATTCTTGGGGCATAGATGGTGACCTATTTGTAGTTAGGATATGGCAAGTGACTTCATCTATGGTGCCACAGGATGGATGATCCTGGACTTCCTATTGTAAAAGCACAGCAAAAAGAACTCTCAAGTGCAATCCAAAAACAAAGTCCCTAGCTTACAACTTTTTTATGTGTTTCCCAAACTCAGACAGACCAGGCTGTCAATATATATTTTTTTCCAGGCCTGTCTGCAAGGTGTCCTGGAACAGAACTAGTTTAGTTATCGGCTGATGTAGTAGACAAACAGATCTATCTATCTATCTATCTATCTATCTATCTATCTATCTATCTATCTATCTATCTATCTGATATTCATTTACCAGGAAAGTCCAACTGGGCCAGAAAGTGCCCATTTTCAGTGGAGGCCCATGGAGAAAAGCTCCACAATCACAATCTTTAAAGAAGCAAGTACAGATATTTTAAATCATGAAGTATCATGTTATACTACCAAACATAAGACTGAAAAAATGTAATGAGAAAAACATAGAAAAAGATGTTTTGTACTCACCATAATATTCCATCTGTGTTGTCAGTCTTCATTCTGTCCTCACGAATGGGTTGGGATCTGATTTGTCAGCTCTGACTTGGCCGATGCTACAGTTCCCAGACACCAGATCTCTCGAGCTTCTCTCTTACCCACAATACACCATGCCAATTACCTTGTTTGCTGCTACATAGTGTAGAAGGATAAAGAGAATTAAGGAAGTCATATTCCGAGTCATATATGTTAGATGTATACATTTAAACACAATAGTGCATGTACACTTGTTTGTTAGAATATATGCAGTAAATTATATACATTCAGATGCATGTACATTTCTGTTTGTTAGCATACATACATTAAAGGGTTAAGCTTTTCTTAGTTGAAAATAAGTAGAAAATAATAAATGCATGTTTTGGCATCCTACTGTGTCTGATACAAAATGTTCTGTGCCTGGTACAAGCTTCAAGGTGAACTACAGATAAGAATGCCTCCCTGCTTCCTGAGTAACCCAGGTGCAGGGATGACTGGAGACAGGAACAACTCCCTAAGTTTAAGACTGTCACATAATTCACCTTGAAACAGAACACAAATCAGCTTACCAACAGACTGCATGACATCAAGCAAATTCTAGCAGTATTAACATCAAAAGACTGCTTTCATAAACAGGATCTGAATGGCACAAAAAAGTGTATAAAAGGACAGTGAAATTGAATGTTAGATCTGATTTTTTATAGATATGGTACTTGTGGGAACCCACTTGTTCTGAGGTAAATGGAGAATGGAAAGTTATCATCAATACTTGTCATGAGAAGCAAACCTTGCACATTAAAGCTGTAACTGTAACAGTATAGTAAGTGTCATCTGTTATATAGATAAGTTATTTTATTAGTAACTGCGCATAAGTTAATAAAGTACAGTGTTGTAAAGTATAACAGCTCGCAAGGCTCACTGCCTTAAACAGACATTTGTTCCAGCATTTTTAAAATTTATCAGTGGCAAGCCTAGCCTGTATTTGAACACAAGGGGAGTGGTGCCTGCATAGGGTCACTCCAGTAAAGGCGCAGTAACTAAAATCTGTGTATATGACTGAGTCCTAAATAGGAGTACTTCAGTTTTATTCAGCTTGCAGTACAGTTTTCAGACGTCTGAATCCGGAGTGAGACTACCGTGCAGTATGGTTGCAATGCCATAAATTCTCCAAGTCGGTGAGTTTCAAGGTTTCGAATCTGCAACTGCCAGTTTAATTTCACCAGCTTTTCTAGTGACTACAGGAACTTTCCACCCATCTACAGCAAGCAGTTTGGCCACCTGTTTTTCTGTCTACTGGTAAGAACTTTTCTGTGTTACATACAGTATGGATGCCGTTAGGGAGTGTAGTAAAAAATGTAAATAAAGTTTTAATCTTAATGTGTCAGAATAACCAGATAAATTTTGGGACAAACTGCAAAGCTGGTATAAGCAACATATTGGTAAATGTTAAACCTTACTAGGGCAAGTTGATGTACATGCATGATGTAAATGGGTAGCAACATTTGACTGGTATTTCCAACAAAAAAAATTGTAGTATGACAGTAAATGTTTATTGTGTGAGTCATATGAAACTGCTTTCTGTGTACAATGCCATAAAAATACAGTGCAGACCATTGTTAAGAAATTAAATTGTAAAGAAACATCTTCTGATGATAAAGAACCAGAAAAGGGTAATACTCTTACATTATATGCAAATATTAAACAGCTATGTCCTGTTAATATGCTAATTTCAGAGCTAGAACAACTGTCAAATCAGTTACTGACAGAACCTCCTGTAGATCTTATTACTTGCTTTAAAGAGTATATACAAAATTGGAATGAAGCCACTGCACAGCACAAGACAGATAAGGACAAGAACGAGGTTCATGATAAACTGACAGAATTGTTGAGTATAATAAATTTCTAACAGACAGGCAGGGTGAGTTTAGAGAGTTCAAAAATGACGTACCAAAATGTTGTCAAAAGTGCACAGGGGCCCTGCAATCAACAGAAGAGTCTACTGAAAAATATCATAAAGCCCATAAAGAATTATAGGAACAAATTTCAGATCTTAAGCAACAGTTACAGAGTGAACAAAATCTAGTTAGCGAGGTCCAGGATATACTAATATGAGCTAATACCCAAATAGAAGAGTTAAAAGAAGAATTGGGAAAAATAAAATCAATTCAAATCATAGAGCAGGGAACTGCAGCTAATCTGTATACATAGCCAGATTTTTACAGAGTTTACCTCAGTGGACCGATAAAAAAGGCATATTTTATAACATGCTTGCATTTGAAGTATGGGTAGCATAAACAGCAGGATCTGATGTATGGACAGATGCATTACTCAGATGTTTCTGGATTTTTATTCCCAAATGTTTTAAAACTTTTATTCAGTTAAATCAGGATACTTACAAGTTAGACAGTAAAGTAGGACATATGACAGCTGTTCTCATGGCATACACACAGGGGCAGCCCCTCACAGCTAAGCTGTTGCATAATTTCAAAATCACCATCTCAGACAAATTAATGGAGTAAGCTGAACACTTTAGACTAACCTTTCAGACATATCAAAGGTCAGACATGGACATGCAACAACAAGAAATACAAAAACATGTAATACACTGATTTTTACAGCAAGTAAAATGGGTCCCGGGGATATTAAATGCATTTATGAAGGAAATTCAAATGCCCCCACTGATTTAGTACAAAAGCTAATGAGGGGACGGACTATGGCCGATGATGGGGCATTATACTCACTTCATATCTTTGCAACAGAAGAAGGGGGTGAGCCATTTGAAGTAATCAGTGAAGTAAAAAGCCGTGGAAGGCAATGGTGGTATAACCAATGTTTTATTAGACACAGAAGCAGCAGTATCCATCACAACCAGACAGTTACCTGTAAATCCTACAAAAAGATTTGCATTTCTGCATTTAATGGCACAGGATGTTATGCAGTGGGTAGCCAAGATGTAGACATAAAATTTCATCAAGAAGGGCAGACATGGAAGGGTGCATTTTTAATGCATTCAACTTGTTCAACTACCATTACTGGCATGGATATTCTGGGACCTTTGGGCATAGTAACTGATTTACCTAACAGTACTTTGTGGATAGGAGACAGGGAAACAGGAGAGGAAGAGGTAAGTCCAGTTTGCTGTGCAATTTCTCTATCTGAAAAACCTGACAAGCCTACAGGACATGTAGACACAGAGAGTGAGGATGTGTGGCAGCATTTATGACAACAATTTCCAAACTTGTGGTCCAAGGGACCCAGTGACTGTGGAAAGCTAGGAATGCCAAGAAGACTGAATGCTGTAATTACATAAAAAGGTGCTTCAATAAAGTACTAGTTTAAGGGTGTGAACAATTATACAACCAGCTTATTGTACATTTTTTAATTTTTTATATTTTTTCCCCTAACAGATTTGTTTGTTTTTCAATTGAATTGTACAGGTTATAGGTCACATTAAAGGTGGGAAAAGTTTTGAAATGATTTATTGTGGTCTCATTTTTTTATATTACAAAAACCTGGCATTTTAACAGAGGTGTGTACACTTTTTTTATCCACTGTAGTTAGTGAACAGGGTTACATACCTCCATTTCATAAACAGTATTCCATTCCTAGGGAGGCAAAGGAACATATAGAAAAATGTATTGCAGACTGAGAAAAGGAAGTAATCATGCAAAAAGGCAACAGTCCCACATATTCACCTATCTGGTCAGTTAAAAAGAAAGATGGTAGTTACTGTCTTGTCATTGATTTAAGAAAAGTAAATCAGTACACAACTCCTAGAGCACATTTAATTCCGGGAGTTCCAGAGCTGGCTGCACGTATTAAGCCACAAAGTAAGTGATTTACAGTAATAGATCTAGTAAACAGCTTTTTTGCAGTACCACTCAGAAAAAGTGATTGGCCATGATTTGCCTTTACATTTAAAAATCAGCAATATGTCATGACAAGATTACCTCAGGGCTTTCAAAACAGTGCAGTTATTTTCACCAGATGGTAGGATCCATTTTGCAACAGCTGGAAAAAGATGATACAGTGTTACATTACATTGCTGACATACTAATTTAGTCTGAAACAGTGGAAGAGCATGTACGGCTTCTTAAAAATGTCTTCCATAATCTGTAGCAGGCAGGGTTTAAGGTCAAAAGTGAAAATAATTCAGGTTTATGACACAAGAAGCTAAGTTTCTAGGTACCATCATAAAAACCATCAGGAAGGTTTCCTTGCCCAATGCATGTGCAAGACATTTTACAAATGGAAAAGCCATTAACAATAGCAGATTTGCATAAATTCATGGGAATCATGAATTACAACAGAGAATTTATAGAGGATTAGGAAGCTGTGACAACTTCTCTATACAGGATGTTACAGGAACAAAAAAACTCCACCTTTTTAGAGTGGGGACCTCATGAGGATGAAGCATTTTCACAAATAAAGGCAAAGTTAGCACAAGCTATAGAATTAATAGGATCCACACCAAAGTTGCCATTTGTGTTACAAGCAGCAGCTGGAAAGAAAACATTATCTGTTGTACTATTACAGGAATGGCCACATGGTAGTGACAACAGGATGGAAAAAACAATTCATCCAGTCACTTTCTGTAGCCGTAAAATGACTCCAGTGAAACTAGGTTACCACCCATGCATACAGCAATTATTATCCATTTACTGGAGTATAAAGCAAACTGAGTAATTAACCATATTTCCAGCATTATAGTACAAACACCACACCAAGAAGTAAAAGCTCTGATAATCAATTTTGAAATGAATAAAATCACACATGGTATTAGCCAAGCAGTCTTTGCAAAATAGATGGCACTTTTCGCAATGAAAACTGTCACCATACAGACAGAGGACAAATAGTATTTGTCAAATCACATGGGATATGAAGGAAAACAGCATAACTGCTTAGAAAAAATAATGACACCCACAGTACAATTTTTGGTATCTGACTTTGACCATTTTAAGCCATCCGTCTTCATAGACGGAGCACGATATTAGGACAAAGGTAAATACTGAACAGGATTTGCCATAGTTCTAGAAGATCTCAAGTTGGGGTCTCCAGAACTACTCAAGTTACCAGGACACTTGTCAGCTCAGAGAGCTGAATTAGATAGAGGCAGTACTGTATGTACTTAAACATTACAAGCCTGTTAGCATTTTCTCAGACAGTGTTTATGTAGTAAATTCTTTAAGACTGCATATGGACACATGGATTAGGTGAGGATTTGTAGACAATGCAGACAAACCATTATGGCATGCTGAAGTATAAAAGATATACATAAAGCAATAACAGTGTCAAACCAGGAGGGGCGATACAGTATCTTAAAGGTAAAAGTCCATCAAAAACCAACAAGTGAAACTTTCAAGTTAAATGCATTAGCCAACATGTTAGCAAAACAAGCAGCACAAAATGAAAAAGAACGTCCAGAGTATGTATATAATGATACAGAAGTCAGTGCCTTACAAGAGCTAGATGAACAGTCAATTGAGGAAGATTATAGAAGTGTTCAAAAACAACAGGGTTTAAAAGAAGAAACTGATCAGTGCATGCTAGTAGGTAAATGCTAAAAGTAAAAAACTTCAGTTACATCGAGTACATCCAGCAGATGGGACATGGTATGCAGTTCAAATAGATTATGCAGGTCCCTTGCCAACAGCAAAGGGAGGTTAAAGGTACCTACTAGTAGTAGCGGATATCTTTTCAAAATGGGTAGAGGAAATTCCCACCAAACTATGACAGCAAAGGCAACAGTAGAAGCTTTATGGAAAAATATTTTCTGTCATTGGGGATGGTAGAGAATTATCGAATCGGACAATGGTCCGCAGTTTGTTAGTGATTTAATAAAGCAAATATGTAATCTGTTAGGAATTCAGCAAAGATTTCATGTGCCTTATCACCCACAGTCAAATGAAATTGTAGAGCGAATGAATCACACGCACAAGGAGTGTCTTAAAAAAGCATGTCTTGAAAAGGGAAATGTATGGGTGCAACATTTGCCAGGCATATTTATGGACATAATGGCAAAACCCAACAGTAAGACAGGAATATCTCCTTAAGAGATCATGATAAGGAGAAACATGCCATTACAGTTACCTTTTGATCCTGACACACCAGACAGTAGATCTATGTTAGAAATTAGTAAGCATCAGCAATGGTTAAAACAACTTACAGAAATATGTGACTACAATGCAAAAGAGCAAGCATTCCATCTATGGAGACAGCTCCCAATATTACCGCCAGAAGAAAACCTTGCCTGTGGAACAAAGGTATTAGTAAAAATATTCCAGACAGAAGGACCATGGGATAGCAATTGGCAGGGACCTTTTGAAGTAGTGGAGCAAATAGGACCAATGGCGTACAAAATAAAAGGTAAAAAGAAAAACAGAATGGTTATAGTGCATAGAGATCAAATGAGAGTAATCAAAAGCAGTAATGAGTCAGAATCACAAAAGTGACACACGTATTTTCTTTTCAGAAAATGAAAATGAAGCTGCCTAAAGTGTACCTGTTTGGAATACAGAAGAGCAAAAGGCAGACAACAGCAAATGTAAATAATTATGTAAAAATGTGTAAATTTAAGCATGTGCTAGTTAAACCAATATATCTTTTGTTTTTTTTACAATATTTTGTAATTGTATAATAGCATTAGGAATAGCAGAGACTCCAGCAGAAAAAGTATACAAAAGTAATGTTACTAATATAAAGTTGTACTGGGCAAATGATGAATTAATTCAAGGTAATTTCTCTTGTCCAGGGGGACAAAAATGTCATGTTGGAAACCTTTCCTTAGACCAGAGTGTCACAGTCTGGAAAATAGCCAGAGGCCAAGCATATGTTCAATTCTCACAGCATGAAGCAAATATATCTTTACAAAACAATACTGCAATAAAATGCTGCATAGTACAAGGGGAAAGGGCACTCTTTCAATTTTACACTGACTGTGTAAACAGTACTGCAGAAGGATCTAGAATAAAGTTACAAGAGGGAAATATACTGGTCTGTATTAATAATTCAGTAATTATTGGAAGACTCTCTTGCCTTTTTATTATCAGAACCTTTAATAATAATCCCACAGCCAAGTTTGACCATCAACATGTAGGGTAGTGGGATAGAACTACCAAAAAACAGTAATACACTTTAAAATCTCATTCCCTCCTGACATTACTGGTTGTAAGAGATGAAGACCATGGTACAATACTCTTTTAGGGGGTATGGGAGCAGGTTTAGGAGCATTAAATTCAGTTGATATAGAAATATTGGCAAGCAGATTAAAACTGACAGGACAGGATATCTCACAAATTGTACATTTACAGGCACAATGGTTACCTACTATATGGACATCACAGAAAAGACATACAGATTTTCAAAATGATCTTTTGCAATGTTTTAATGACTCTTTAATTAGTAGATTAGGGTTTGATGTTAATAAATTTGTAGACTGGACTAAATGTACTTTGCAGTCTTTGTATGTACAAATAGAAACAAATTCAGTTCAAATGAAACTGATGTCCAGCAACGAATAAGTGTGGCAGACCATGTTTCAAAAATGGATCCCTAGTACGAACTGGATTGAAATGCATGGTCAGCAAACAGTCTGCATAGATACATACTATACAGGAAAAGTTACACATTATAATATAACAAGTTCAAAGGTAATGTGTCAAGTTGTAGTTTTACCACTGGTTTTTGGACCACCATTGTATCCGTGTCAGTATCAGTTACCCCAGCTAGAGGGAAATTATATGGATTTACAAAATAAAATGCATAAAACTGAACATTGTATCATACAGCTAATGGGCTGGTGTGTGGTCAGCACTCACCAGTATATGAACCATGTTTTTTCCAACATTCCATAAATCTTTGTAAATGGAGAATGTTACCTTCTAGTTTTGAAATATACACAGAAATAGTCCCACAGTTTGTATGTATCATAACAAATCAATGTTTATCATTTACTAAACAACATCCCTTTGTAGGTTGTCTTAATAACATCACTCATTTAATCTGGCATAACACATATGTGTTTATTCCAGAAAGCAAGCCTGCAATGTCTTTACGATGGAATCCACAGACATTGTCAGTGATTAATGTAGGACTTTCGTTAGAATCATTACATAAAGTCATAAATTAAAGCAAACAGTTGATTCAGCAATTGCAAAAGGTTAATAGAACAATCCAAAGTCAAGAATTAAATTCTGTAATTGTAAAAAAATAATGTAATCAAGTTAGCAGAGAAAACTGAAGCAGACACAGCCCATGACTGGTGGGATATTTTCACAGGATGGTCTGCAAAAAGAAAAAAATGTTATTAGACTAGATTATACACCCAATTCTGGTAGTAATGTTTGTTATCATTATATTAACTGTGTGGAATTGCATTTTGACTTGTATCAAAAGAAAACTAAATGTTTTGTTTTTTAATGTGTTTTCTGTAAATAAAGATGAAAATTATGATCTGACCAAAGAATACATATTAACGTAAACTGTTTTGTGTGTTTTAAATACAAAAGGGAGAACTGTTAGATATATACATTTAAACACAATAGTGCATGTACACTTCTGTTTGTTGGAATATATGTAGTAAAATATATACATTTAGATGCATGTACATTTCTGTTTGTTAGCATATATACTTTAAAGGGTTAAGCTTTTCTTAGTTGAAAATAAGTAGAAAATAATAAATGCATGTTTTTGCATCCTGCTGTGTGTGATACAAAATGTTCTGTGCCTGGTACAAGCTTCAAGAAGAGCTACAGATAAGAATGCCTCCCTGCTTCCTGAGTAACCCAGGTGCATTAAGATTGTCACATAATTCACCTTGAAGCAGAACACAAATCAGCTTATCAACAGACTGCATGACATCAAGCAAATTCCAACAGTATTAACATCAAAAGACTGCTTTCATAAACAGGATCTGAATAGCACAAAAAGTGTATAAAAGGACAGTGAAATTGAATGATGTTAGATGTGATTTTTTGTTAGATCTGGTATTTGTAGGAACACATTAATTCCGAGGTAAATAGAGAATGGAAAATTATCATCTATACTTGTTGTGAGAAGCAAATTAAAGCTGTAATTGTAACAGTATAGTACGTATCATCTGTTACCTAGATAATTTATTTTATTAGTAACTGCACATAGGTTAATAAAGTACAGTGCTAAGCCTGCAAGGCTCAGTGCCTTAAACAGACATTTGTTCCAACATTTTTAAAATGTATCAATATATATATATATATATATATATATATATATATATATATATATATATATATATATATATACACACATATAAATATACCTATTCAGAAGCCATGTACATGCTCATTCCTCCAGAAGTTATGGTAGGTGGGAGAGCAGCTGAGGAAAGAATGAAGATCAACAACACGGATGGAATGTTAAGGTGAGTACATAACTTCTTTATCTGATGTTGTCAATCTTCATTATACCCTCATGAATGGGACAGTGTCCCTAGCTACTTGAATCCAGGGTGGACTCGTAAGGATATTCCTGAGCACCACAGAACCAAATGATGCCCTACCTGTGGAGACCAGGTCTAATTTGTAATGAGTAATAAAAGTATGAGGAGTAGCCCAAATTGCTGCTGCACAAATGTCATCCATAGATTGAAAAACTGTGGAAGTAGCCACAGATCTAGTGGAGTGTGCTTTCAATGGGTGTGTAAGAGAAATGCCTAATTTATTATAGACAAAGGAGATGCAATTTGTTATCCACTTTGATAGAGTAACTTTAGAAATTGATTTTCCCAATTTTGGTCCACAGAAGCAAACAAATAGTTGGTCTACTTTTCTGATTTTTTTCTGTTCTGTGCTGATATAATCACAATTGTCTATGAACATCCAGTAAATTTAAGATATATTCTCCTTTGTTGGTAAATTTAGGAAAAAACACTGGCAAATTGATAGTACTATTTATGCTGGAATCTGACACCACCTTTGGAAGAAAGGATGGGTTGGTACATAAGGGAACTCTAGCTTCCTGAAAAACCAAGGAGGTTTAGAAGATAGTGCTTTGATCTCAGAAATGTTTCTTGCAGAAGTGATGGCAACCAAGAAAATAGTCTTCTATGAGAGATATTTAAGGTCACATAACTGCTGGTTCAAAGGGAGGTTGTGTGAGAGACTGCAGCATTAAATTTAGGTCCCATGGAGGTGTAGGGTCTTTAAAAGGAGGCTTTAGGAGGACTGCCCCTTTTAAGAAGACCTTGCTCAATTTGTGAGAAGCTATAGGTGCGCCATTCAATCCTGTATGGTAATTTGAAATTGCTAACTGTACCCTAATGGTTGAAATACTAGCACCGTTTTGAAAAACGTAAGCAAGGAAATCTAAGATGTGATAAAGAGAGGCTGAAAAGGGGTCAAGTTTATGCTGCTGAGCCCAAATGGCAAACCTTTTCCATTTACTTGAATATGTTTTCCTTGTTGAGAGTTTATGGGAAGACAGAATTATACATTGGACAGGTGATGAGAGCATAGATTGTCTGGCTACTAAGGGAACTGGAGAAACCAAGCAGTGAGCTTGAGGTTTGGTATATCTGGAAGTGACATGCTCATCGGGTGAGACAGGAGGTCCAGACTCAGATCTAGGTTTCATGGTGGTTGAACCAGGCGAGGCCATAGGAAGGAAAACCAAATTTGTTGAGGCCAATAGGTGGCAATGAGGATCACTGTGCTCTTCGACCTGGCAGCTTCCTGCATAAATTTTGGAATCAATGGGGTTGGTGGGAATGTATAAAGGAGACTGGGAGGCCAATCGTGAAGTACAGCATCCCTTGGTTACTGTCTCCATGGGGGAATAAGGGCAAAGTAGTTGCTGCATTTGTTGTTTTAGGGAGAGGCAAAAAGATTGCAGTGGCCCCATTGATGGAAAAACTTGTCCATCACCTTCTCGTTGAGGGACTACTTGTGTGGAAGTAGTTTGCACCTGCTCAGTTTGTCCGCAATCATGTTGGATCTCCCAGAATGTGGATCACTAAAAGAAAGTGGTCTGAAGAGACTGCCCACTACCAGACCCGGAGTGCTTCTCAAAACAGTGGTTAAGATCTGGTTCCCCCTGTTTGTTGATGTACCAGACAACTGACATGTCCATTGGAATTACAATCATCCCAGAGGGAAGAACATGTTGAAATGCTTGTAACATCCAGAGCACTGCTCTCATCTCTAGGACATTTATATGCAAATTGGCCTCTTTGGGGGACCATGTACCCTGGACTGTCTTCCCCAGATAATGCCCCCCCACCTTATCTGGGAAGCATCCATGGTCACTGTGGTCTTGGGCTGTTAGGGAATGAATGGACAGCCATGGAGCAGTTGATAGGATTGGATCCACCATTAGAGATCTCTTCTGCAAATGTTGGTAATTTGTATCTAGTACGACATTAACTGATGGAAGATTGACCATTGAGTAGCCAACATCCACTGTAGGATCCGCATGTAAAACCTGGCCAATGGAACTAAGGTTATTGCTGCAGCCATAAAGCCCAGAGTTCAGAGGACTGTGTGGGCTCAGACTGATGTATTGTCTACAGCCTTCTTTACCTGTGACCTTATAGTTAGAACTCGGTGTAGTGGAAGGGAAACAATGCCCGTCTTTGTGTTGAGCAGTGCTCCAATAAATTCCATTGTCTGAGTTGGCTGAAGTTGTGATTTGTTGTAGTTTATGGTTATTCGTAGGGGGTGTGGAGAACTTGATCTCTTGACTACATGAGTTGATGCCTGGTTGGAGCAATAATGAGCCAGTCATCCAGGTAGGGAAACACCTGGAATTCCTACAGTCTGAGGTATGCTGCTACTACTACCATGCATTTGGTGAACACCCTGGGGACTGTAGTGAGTCCAAAGGGCAGTAATCTGAATTGGTAATGACTGGCTCCCAGCCAGAAGCATAGGTACTTTCTGGACCACCTGTTCATCTTTATGTGATAGTAGGCATCCTGAAGATTTATCAAGTACATCCAGTCATCCTTGCCCAGAAAGGGGAGAATGGACTGAACCGTGACCATCAGGAACTTGGTTCATTGAACAGATTTGTTTAGATTTGTGAGATCCAAACTTGGTCTCCAGTCTCATGTCTTTTTTGGCACTAAAAAGAAACTTGAGTAAATTCTGGATCCTGTCTGGTTTGGTTGGACCTCTTGGATGACTTTTTTTTTCTAGCAGCTTTCGAATCTGAATTGCTGCTTGATCCCACTGACTGGGTGGAACATTGGGGAATTTCCCTGGGAATTGGGAGTGGAAGGGAAAATGGTATTATATAACCTCTGGATATAATCCTCTGCACCCACGTATCTCTTGTTAATTCTATATAGGCTCTCCAGTGCAGGGACAATCTTTCCCTGAATGTCTCCAGAGGTGGAAAGTTGGGCTGATAGGGATTATCAAAGAAAGATTATCATGAACCTTGGTTTTGTGGGCCACCTCTGTCACAAGGGCAACAATGCCCATTAGAGTTCCCCCACTTCCTCCATGTGTGTCATGGAACAGACCTTGGGATTTTTTAAGCCACATTTTCAGGCCACTCCATTGATTCCTGGAGAAGGATCTCTGGGGGGAGGCAAAAAATCGATGCCCAAGGCAGACAAAGTCTTACCATCTTTCTCACACCTGAACAGTGTTTCTTTCACTTTAAAGCCAAAAAGGGTCATTCTGTTAAAGGGAGCATTGACAAAATTGGAGTTGAATGGCTCCAAAAAGTCACATAAGCGCATCCAGGCATGCCTCCTCATGGAAATGCCTTAACCCGCAGCTCTTGAGGTTCCTTCCACTATGTTGGAAATTAACCTCATGGAACTATTGGATATACCCTGTAGGGTTGCCACCTGAGAAATTACTGAATCCTTAACCTCTGTAGATACAATTCCCCAGAGAGTATTTGATAACTCGCTGGACAAATCTCTCTGAAGTCTAACAAAATGTGCCAGATAGTTCAGCAATCGTAATCCAAAATTGCTGAAGCAAAGACATGCTTCTCCAGTCTGTCCATCGCCCATGAATCCCGGTTGTGGAGATGGGCAATGGATCTCTTGTCATCTAGATCCTTCTTTGTGGCCGCTGCAGTGACCATGGCATCAAGTGGAACCCCTTTACCTCAAAACTGTCTGTCTGCAGGTGGTGCCATTATCCTGTCTGGTCTCCAAGGTATTGGTTCTCTGGAGTAAGGCTCCTTCTATGCCTGCCTAGAGATCATGTCCAGGAGCTTGTTGGTGGGCAGAGTAACACAGGAAGTAGAGGGTCCTGTACCAAAAGCCTCTGGGAGAATGGGTTCCTCTGATGTAAGGTTGCAGGATGTCCAGCCACCTCTCTGTTTCAGGATTTCTAGTATGCCTCCAAAGGGAACATCTTCAGCAGGTGACTCTGGGGACCCTTCACCTTCGTCAAAATCTGTGTCTTCGGTGACAGACTCCTGTGGGGAGTTTAGGTGCTTCCTCTTGCACATCGTTTTCCTAGATAACTTCCTCAGTGGGACATTCTGGGGAAGTCTCAGAAGAGGAAATCAAAATTCCCGGAGAGAAAACCTGAGGCTTTGATATAGAATGTCCCTGTAGAGAGAGTAGTTGAGGCTGCAGGTGCGGGGGCATCATGGTGGAATAGGTAGGATCCAAGGGGGAAGGCTCCATCTTGGCTACCGAGCCAGTGAACACTCTCTTCACAGCCTCAAAGGCAGAGCTTGAAGGAGCCAGGGAGATGCTCTGAATTGTCCTCTCTCTCTGATCCATCGGCACCACCCTGAGGAGGAAGCTGGAGCTGAAATGTCCAGTGCTGAGGTGCCGAGGAACAGAGATGGCTCCAAAAACTTCAGAGTCGAATGCTGCACCCCAGACCCAGCAGGCAGGCTTTGGCTCCTATAGCTCTCCTGATCTGAAAAAATTGGAGGTCAAAGGGAAGATGTCAGATCCGAAGATATGGAGATCCTCGGATCAGAAACTGATGGTTATAGACCACTGGGATCCTAAAACTCTAAGACAGCAGATGGTGTCAGAGGAGGAACTTGCTGGGGTGGTGTGGTGGAAGGTCGGACAACCTGACCAGAGAGGTAAGAGCTGAGGGAAGACTAATCTGCCTTGTGCCAAGAGGATCTTCCTCACTACTCTCTCCACATCTTCTTCTGTGAGACTTCTGGAAGAATGAGTAGAGTAAATGGAGGAGGTCTCTGCAAAAAAGATGATGGAAGCTTGTCTCCTAGTATGAGGATAATATAGAGTCTCCGAATGCTGTGTATGATTCAAAGATTCTGTCTGATCCAACTTAGATTGTGCCATAACCATAATATTCATTTTAGAAATTGTAGGATCCAAAGGATCATTTGGATCCAAAAGTTTCATCTTTTTCTGATCTGAGGTTGAGACCAGATGTTTAGCAGTCCTTTTTCATGAGGAGTCCGAGGAAGATCTTGTTGAGGTGGAAGGCTTTGACTTTGGAGACTGGGATATGGTTTCTCTCAAAGAGGAAGGAAGGAGACCTTTTAAAATCAATTTATTTTTATGTTCAGTTAAGGCTCATGGATTAAATCTATGACAAATCGAGCAATCTTCCTGTACGTGTAATGGACCCAAGCACTACACACAAAGAGAGTGTGAATCCAAGATAGGCAACTTATGTCTACATTTGGTACATTTCTTAAAAACTGCAGGTTTGTCAGTCATCATATAAAATATATTTCCACAATAACTATACATCAAATTTCAATGAAATGAGAAAGTCAAAATAGTAACTTCTTTTTTCCAAACAGGATGAAAGAAGAATGGAAGAAGGATACTGCCAATGGTATGAAGAGCTACGACCAAGTCATAAGAAAAAGGGAGATAGTAATGATACTATCTAAAGGTACCAAGTACAAAAGGAGACTGGAGAACAGTAGCCAAAAAGATTACAACCCTCTAAGTACAATAGAGGAGAAGAAGAGGCAAGGAAATACCAACAATGGTATGTCGGAAATATGACAAAGTCGAAAAGGCAAGGAAGAATACAGAAAAAAAAGATCATAAATCACAAACAGTAGAGACTAAAAGGTTACAAGGTAAACTAAGGAGAAAACTGTTCAATAAGAGGAATTACAAAGAAAATTTTACTTATTCAATACAACTCGAGGGAGACTGGTAGACCATATCCATTAGCTAGAAGTGGCAAACGAGATCTGAGGTAATTGGCAGGAAAGCTCAAGAGATCTGGTGGCTGCAAGCTGTAGCACTGGCCAAGTCAGATCCGACAGATCAGATCTGAACCCATTTGTGAGGACTGACAACATCAGATTGTATGTTTCGTAGTAGAGAGCAATGAAAAACAATAACAGGAGTTGGAGAAAATAAGTGAAGAAGATCTCAGTAGTCATATTATTTGTTACATAGATTAGTATGTGATAAACGAGACCTGAGACAATTCTAATAAGATATTTAAAGAGATATTACAGATTACATGATTACAGACAGTGAGGGGAAATTGAGTGATGTGTTAGTATGAGAGACAGTATTCATATTATGATTATAGACTGAAGAGGATAGGGAGAGATTATAAAAAGAGTGCAGGGTAGGATGTCTTCAGATAACTTAGGTGAGTAGGGAGGAAAGAGAAAGTGATAAAGGAAAAGTCTGCAGAGATGAAGTGGATAAGGTAAAGTAGTGGGAAAAACAAAAGAAAGGAGTGGAGTAGAAGGTTGGAGAGGGTTGTGAAGTGTGATTTAGTTTGAGAGGGTTGAGTGAAGTATAGTGAGTAAGTTCAGCAAGGATTGGCACAGGAGCAGGTCCAAGATTTTGTAAAGTATTCTTGTAGGGAACATTTAAAGGTGGGTAGGTTAGAAATAGTTCTGGTGGTTGGAGGTAAGGAATTCCATTTTTTGCTACTGAGTATGAGTATATGCTTTGTTCAGGGGATTTATTTGGTTTATTTATGGTGAGAAGTTGTTTGTCTTCTGATCTAAGAGTTCTTTTACAACAATATATGTTGATTAAAGGGGTAAAAGCTGGGCAGGCTAATGGTTTGTGTATGATTTTATGTTCTGTTCTAAGTTGAACACAGGAGAGGTGGAGGGGAAGATCCAGCCAGCTAAAGGTAAGCAGAGCTTTACATTAATGGGTAAAGGAAGATGAATTAGTGGCAAACTTGATAAATGTTGTAGCAGCTTTCAAGTTTGTTTTTTTATGGAGGATTGTAAATTGGTTAGAATTTATAGGATCATAGGAAGTTACTAGGCTATCGGCCTTGAGGCCCTTACAAGCCTAGCCAAGAATTTAGTCCATGTTCCAACAAGTCAGCACCTGATGCCACTGTCTAGCAGGGACACAGGTGGAATCACAGGGGCGTATTTTCTGTTCCCCATCCAGTTATCCGGGATGCACTTAAAAAGGGTTAATGAGGTACTCTGCTTGATGTGGAGAGGGAATCTATTCCACAAAAGGGGGAGTCTCTGGGGCACAAATCAGTCCCGCCAACAATTACTGTTGATGTCACAGACCAGGTTGAGGTCGTACATGCAGGTTACTTGAGTGGAGCTTGACTTGCAGATATGCAGCAGTCCCATCAAGGTGGGGTCTGAGATTGCTTTGTATGCCAGATAGAGGTCAACTCTGAGGAGTCTGTAGGAGACAGAGTAGAGGAACAAGGCCTTTAGCCTATCTGTGTAGGGTAGATGTTTTGAAGCCTTGGATTCTCCTGGTGAGGAACCTCTGTCTGTCCAACTGCTGCATGTGCTTTGTGAGGTACATGCTGAAAGGGGCATTGTACTCAATAATGGGTCTTATAAGGGAAGAATACAGGGATGGTATGACTACCTTCTCCCTGGATAGGGTACCCTTACTAATAAGGTGGGCCATTTAGAATGTTTTCCTTACAATGGAGGCAACATGCTGGTCAAAAGTCAGTTTGCTATCAACCTGGGTGCCCAAGTCCCTCATGACTAACTGCATGCTTAGGACCTTATTATTAATGGGATAATTTGTGAGGATGTCACTCTCCCCAAAGGGGATGATGATGCATTTTTTGGCATTCAGTTTGAGGCCATGTTTCTGGACAAGTCATTTGTTTGGGTGAGACCCTCTTGGAGGGTCCACATCACTAGAGGAAATTATGACAGCACCTAGCTTGCAGTCATCTGCAAACTTGGTCAGCCATAGCCCACAGGTTTTGGCCTGCACCTTAACAAAGTATATCCCAAACAACAGAGGCACCAAGACTAATCCCTGGGGTACACTGCTCGTTATGGGTCTACTGCTTGAGGTGGCTTTCCCTGTTTTGACTAGGTGGGTTCGATCAGTGAGCCAGTTTGCTACCCATATGGATTGATGCTGAGTTGAGAGAATTTATCTATTATACCTGAATGAGGAATAGTATTGAAGGCTTTGGCCAGGTCAAGGTAGGTGGTGTGCATCGTCATCCCCTCGTCCATGGCTTTGGCGACTGTCTCAAAGATGTCGACCAAACTTAACAGGCATGACCTCCCCTTGACAAAACCAAACTGCATGGGATCGAGTGTTTGGAGGTTGCCAATGTCCTTGTTAATGAAGTCCATGATAATCCACTCCATGGCCTTGCAGATTAGGGTAGTTGGGCTGATAGGTCTATAATTTCCTGGATTGCTGGACACTCCACCTCTGTGCAAAGGGATGACAGTTGCTGTCCTCCACTTGGCTGGGATGAAGGCGGTACTCAGGCTTTGGTTGAATAGGGTGCCTAATGGTGCTGCCAGTTCCTGCCTGAGTTCATGTAGGATGCAGCCTGGAGGAGGCTGTATTTTTTGCCTTTGAGAGGGCAGTGATGACTTGCTCCGTAGAGATAAGGGGAGGGGGGCAGGTGTTTGTGTATGTGGTGTCCTTGACCACCAGTTCTGAGCAGATCTGGGTGCTTCCTTTGAGACTGCGAACATATGTGAAGAAGGTCTTGTGACTGTCTTTAGTAGATGTGATCAGTTTGGACTCGAAGTGTGCTTTGGATAATTTCACTAGTGCTCTTATTTGCTTGTTCAGGCTAAGAAAAGATTCTTCCAATTAGGCGCCTGTTCCTTCCTGGTCCTGGACAGCAATTTTTTTCCTTTTATTATAGAGTTTATTTATTGCAGATGTCCACAAGACAGGTTTACTCTTCCTTGACGAGGAGGATTTTGTCCTGTCTGGTATTCCTGATTTCATGCAGCTATATAAATGCTTGTATAGTACTTTGGTGTAGGTTTGGACATATGTGCCAATTTCTGTGGAGGGGGAGGGAGCTGTGAAGCTATTTATACCTTCCCTCAGGAGGTTATAATCAGCTTTGGAGAAGTTTTTTTGTTTGACCCTAGCTATGAAGGGGGGGGGGTTGGGGGAGATGGAGACTTCGAAAGTGACCGCTTCATAGTCGGATCTTACTAGGGATGATGACACTGTAGGGATGCTGCAGTGGTTACTCATGCTGGTTAATACCAAGTCTAACTGGTCCAAGGCATTTGCATTGACAAAATCAAGGAATCTCTGGGCATTTGTGTTTTGGCATGAGTATTTCTTCCAGTCTATGGTTGGATAGTTAAAGTCACCCAGGATCAGGGTAAAGGGTTGAATCTTGATAGATTCAAAGGATTCCAGATAGGTGGGGTGGGCATCTTGAGTCAAAGTTGGGGGCTTATAGCTAGCTATGCATTTAATAGGGGTCTTGTCAATTGTTAACTGCACCTGGAGTGTCTCCTGTGCGTCATACTGTTTGACCAGCCTGGAAGTGTGTATGTCATTTATATATATTGCAACTTCACCTCCTTTTGCTTTGCTGCCCACAGTTTGGGGTCTGAATGTATGATAGGATTAGTAACTTGGTATGGCTGGGGTGTTCTCCACAGCTTTGAACCAGGTTTCTGTGACTGTACAAATGTTAGCATCTTCCAGGGTTATGAATGCTTGCAATGAGTGCAGTTTCATGTTTAAACTCCTAGTGTTTAGCAGCATGACCTTTAATTTACGTTTTGATGAAATTTTCATGTTGGTAGTTTTGACCTCATGGCACTGCCTAAAAAAGGCACTATGGGGAGGCAAGAGCCTTTGTCAGGAGCCTGAAGCCCAAGGGAGACAGATGCAGGCCATCTCTGGCAAAGCAACATGGTTTGTCAATCATATCGTCCCAGGCTGTCAGGTACTGGATCCCCTTGGAGCGACACCAGAACCTAAGCCAATTGTTAAAGTCAATCATTTTCTGTTTGTATTGAGGCATCATTCTGGGTGATGGTAAAATGCTGCTTAAGGCTAGAAACATACCTGTCTGGGGCACATATTCAGTGAGCTCGATCATGTCTCTCTTCATATAGTCCAGGGAGGTATGTCTCAAGTCATTCACGCCAACATGGACTATGACAGAGTCATAACAGTACCTGTTGAGAGACTTGAGTGCATGGGTAATATGATGGATTCTGGCACCTGACAAACAACTAACTGTGACTTTCTCCTTATCCAGCCTGGTGAGGGGCACATCTGTGTGTCTCATAATAGAGTCTCTTATGACTAATATGTTGGGTTTATGTTTAGGCCTTAGTGGCTGTGAGACACAGGTGTATGGACTATTTGTGGTGTGTGGTGTACTGGGTAGAGGAGTTTGCATGCATTTTTACCTTGGAGGTCTCTTTTGTATGGTTATGTTTTTGTTGAGGACCTCCGCATATGTGGGGGTATGTTGTGTAGGTGTGGGTGGTGTTTGAGATATGGTGTTTGTGTTGACAACCTTCTCAGTGCCAGATATACTGGCTTGTGGTGGAGAGAGCAATGACTCTAGTTTCTTGATGTAATTGCATCTATCACAAATTGTGTTCCTAGCTGGTAGTAGTAGAGGGTTGTCAGTGTACATGAGGTATTTGCTACACTGTCTCAGGATGCCCATATCAACCAGACTGGTAGGAGAAAACATAGGAAATTGTCCGTCCATATTTGTCAGAAACTGGGGATGCATAGAGTAGGGAGGGCAGAAGGTAGGTTTTGGCAAGAGTAATTTTTGTGGGTATGCTCAGAAAATGTTTGTTTCTGTACAGCGTGCCTAGTTATTGATGGGATTTCTTGATATTGCTTTGGATGCGGAGGTCAAATTTTAGATTATTATCTATTATGACTCCTAATAGTTTGGGATAGTGGACTAATTCAATTTCAGTGCCATTTGCCGTAAAGATTTTGCAAGATGCTTTGTTAGGGCTGTGAGTTTTTGGGGTGAAGAGGAGGAGTTTGTTTTTTTTTTTGAGGGTTGAGTAGGGGATGTGCTCTTGTAAGCCAGCTTTCAATGGAGACGACAGCTTGTTGAGTGATTTCTTTGAGGTGAGTTTAGGTGTTTAAAGAGAAAATGATGATACAGTCATCTGCATATTGAATCAAGTTGCCCTCAAAAGAAGATGAATGTAGGTTATTAATAAAAATATTGAATAGTAGAGAGCCAAGGATGAATCCTTGTGGGATTCCTGTGGAAATGGGAAGGTATGCAGAAATGAATCCTTGTGATTTTACAGCTGGCTGACTTTTGGTAAGGTAGCTAGAGAATCACTTAATAGATAGAGATGACAGACCAAGTAGACCAAGGGTGGAAAGTTAATTGAGGAGTGTACTGTGAGAGACCATGTTAAAGGCTTTGGCAGATGTAGAAAAATTAAAGATACAAGTTTATTATAGTTGCAAGCTTTATTGATGGTGTCTGTAAATGATAGTAATGCAGTGGAGGTGCTGTGATTTGGATGAAACCCATGTTGTATATTGATGATTAGCTTATTTTGTAAGAGATGGTGGAGAAGTTGTTGATGTATACATCTTTCAAGGATTTTAGAGAGGGGAAGACAGGATGGCTATGGGATGGAAATTTGTAATGTCAGTGGAATTACCTCCTTTATGTAAGGGGATAATATGCACAGTTTTCCACAAGTTAGAGACACATGATTCTGTTATTGATCTATTTATAAAAATACTGATTGGGCATGCTATTGCATCTACAGCTAGATTTAGGTATTCCAGGGGAAGGCTGTCGGCTGAGGAGGAACAATGTTTTTGTTTATGTAAATTTTTTTATGAAAGTTATTGAAACTAGTTGAAAGGTAAAGTGGGTGGAGTTGTCATGTGTATTGGAGAAGTCACAGTTAGGTGAGTTTTATGAAGTAAATGTGCTGGGTCTATGGTAGGGGAAGTTAGGTGTGTGGGATGGGTTGTGTTAGGCGAGTTTGAAGTTAAGTTGCCTATGCATTCTATGAAGTATATATTGAAATATGTAGCTGTTTGAAGACAGGGAATGTCTGGGTATGGGCTGGGATCCTTTGATGTACCTGGGTTGATGACAGAGGATATATAGGACCAGAATTTTTAGGGTTGTTTTTATGGTTATCTTGTATGTGAGTATAAGGCTTTTTATCTCCATTAACTTGTTTCTTGACTTGGTTTCATAGCTGTATGAATAGTTGCCAATTTTTGTCATTTTTATTCTTTTGCCAGTTAATCCATGCCTTGTCTCTGTCTTTCATAAGGTGTTTGTATTGGCCGGTGAGCCATGGGGTATGGCTGTTTTAATTGCTTTTGTACTCTGTGGGGCTAAGGTCTTAAGAATATTTAGAAATGCTGAGCTGAAGTATTCACCCGCATCATTTAAGGGAAGCCTTTTAGGATGGACCATTTAACAACTTTCAGAGCTTCAATGAAAGATCCTTGGAGAAATTGGATATTACAGGTAGTTTTGAGCTAATGTTCCTTTATTAGTTGGGTAATACTCCTGTGGGTATAAGCTGGCAGGTGGTCACATAGTGTATCAGGGAGGGTACCTGAGGGGGTACAATTAGATGGGATGTTAACCAGAATCCAGTACAGGATATATTGTTATTTCCATATCTTGTTGGTGTATTAATAAGTTGAGTGAATTCAAAGAGATCCATGCTGTTGATTTCTGAATTTGCAGATAAAGACTTTCAGTCAATATTTACATCACCCAGGAATATAATTTAATTTGTGATTGTATCTGCTATCCAGGACAGTATGTTTTCAAGTATTGGAATGTTTTGTCATGGGGAGATATACAGCACAGCAATGCATATGCTCTTGGGGTCTATTAGGTTTTAGGAACAAGATTACAATTTCTGCTTTTCAAAATTTGGGACTGTGCCTATATAGGGAGTTACTATGAGCATATTTGGGAAGAGTATAGCTATTCCACCTATTTTTTATGTGTTCTATTGAGCCTAATAATATTATCACCAGGAGTTAGTATTTTGGCCTTTAACCATATCTCTTTTGGGGCTAGGATGTCTGGGTTGTGTTGGGTCATCCAGGCATGAGAATCTGTGATTTTGTTGCATATACTTCTAATGTTTAGAGTGACTATTTTTAAACTTTTAGGATGTATTCTTTGGTTAGGTGTTTGACTGGGACCTGGGTTGGGGTGGATATCACCCCATTGATGTATGGTGGAGAAAGATGTTTTTTATTATGGCATTTTTAGCAGAGATGGGCAGAAGTATTACCTTGACATTAGGACTGACAAGTTTTAGTATTTTGGGTTACAACAGTGGAATGGAGTTATGGGAAATAGGCTTGAAGAGATCTTTGAGTAGCTAGTGGGAAGATGGTTGATAGGTGAGGATGAAGCAATGGTTGAGGTGTGCTTATTTATTACTACTGATGGGGATGTTGGGAATGAGAGGATGATAATGAATAAGGTGATACAGGAGGGAACAGCATGGTTAGTGTTGTAAATATCTTGCAGCATGGTGAACTGAGGTAATGAGCAGTGATAGTGTGGAGAATAGGTAGGTTTTGATGGGAGGAAGCAGAGTGAGATTTGAGAAAGAATGTAGAACAGAGGTGGGTGGAGATGGTATAACAAGAACAGTTTGTGATTGGATAGTGCAGTTAGGTACAGGATAGGAGGATAAGTAAATGAGGGGGAATAAGTGAGGTTAAATGTAGATGTAGTGAGGTGGTTGGGAACTGGGGTAGGGTATGGGAGCAGGCTGAATGGAGCAGGTCAGCCCACAGTGGAGTAAGTACAAGGAAATCAATCTGCAAAACTGCAGAAAGACAGGAAGTAAAACAAGTCCTGATAATTTTAAAGACAGTAATACAAAGCTGCCAGATTGCTGTTAACATACACCTAAGGAAACTGCAACAGGCAGCACTGCAGTGACTTTGGCTTGAAATTTGGCCATAGTAGCTGAAGAAACAACTGAAATGAGGGGAGGGCCAATGAGGTATTTCAATGAAATGCAGTTACCCCCACCCACAGATGTTTTTTGTACCACCAAAACAATCAGTGAGGTAGAATGTTTATTGATACAAAGACATGGTCTTTGAACTCTAAATACTTGACATGAGTCACGGCATTTAATTTTATTGTTATGGGTTTTACTGCCTTTCCATGGAAATTTTACACTGTTAGATTAAAATATGCTAAAGTGTTAATTTAGCTTTACCTTCAGCAGTATAAGGCCTGTGGGTGTTGGTGGGGGTGGGGGGTGTCCCTCCAGCAGATTCAAATCTACTGTACAGAAAACAATAATGCAGAAGTGAGGGAAAACAATTAAGTTTAGTTTACTTCTTGGAAACTATCTTACATAGATTTTAACTCAAGGTGTTGCTTCTTTTGTGCTTTTGCAACTGGAGGTGAAATTCAGCTGTTGAAGTTCATTTGATAGTGAGATTATCTAACTTTTGCAGCAGCAATTGCCAGACATACTATTTCCATAGTACACTGGGAGAGAGAGAGAGAGAGATTAAAATAATTAAGATTGTTTGGTGGTTGAACTGAGTAGATAAAGTACTGTCTATACTCTGCTGCATTAAATAGCGTTTGGCCAACATAACTAGTGCACAATATTTCACAGTTTTGCATTTCTGCTTTTTAGCCCTTAAACAGGAAAATAACAAAGCCGACAGGAGATATGTCTAGGTATGCAAGTTTGGGATTACTTAAACGGATGCTTCCACAGTTTAGAATGACAGATGGAAAATAAAGTAGCTAAAGAGATATGTGTTGCTTGGGATTATTGAAATGGAGGTTTACCAATTTTAGAAGGACAGGGAGAATGCCTATCTCAGTTCCCACTCTTTGCTACACAACATACAGTCTGTAAATGTGACATTTAAGCACTTTAGAATAAACTGCTTGCGTTTTTAACATACAGCATAAAACTAGGCAGCAATCAAACTCTTTTCACAAACAGAACTGTCTCGAATTATTGACACCTGACTAGACTAGCCAGTAACTGTGCTGTTCATAAAACATAAAACCAGATACTACAATTGGAACCTTCAGTAGAAGCCAGTAGAAACATTCAAATATATATGCTAGAGATTAGCAGCAGAGAGAAAAAACAACACTTAGCCAGATGGCAGCAGACCACAAACTTACCTGCTGTAACTGTGCAGCTCATAAAACAAAAATTAGGGGCTTTCACTGGATCACACAGCAAAAAAGCCAGTAGAAACTTGCTAATATATTTGCTACATGTTAACAAGCAGAAAGTCAACACTTAACCAGAGTTTAACACAGCAGAAAAAAATTAGGTGATACCACTAAATCCTAAAACAAAAAGCCAGTAGAAATTTGTTAATATATTTACTAGACATTAACAACAGAAAGACAACAACACTTAGCCAATTTGTAACACATTAAAAGCTTATTTGTAATTGTTTCTAGTACAAGGCTGAACAGACCCTTTCTGTTAAGAAATTCAAAAATGCAAAGTGCCTTTCTGTAGAGTGAACCAACTGGATGGAGAGGAGTTCACTTGTGTCATGGGAAATCCCCACAGATAAACAATGTCCTGGGAGATATCTGGGTGAAGCATCCACTTCTGAGGTCTCCCCTGAAACTGCTCCAAGATTCTGAAGTGTCTGTTATTTTACTCTGGAATATAATGGCTGGTAAAGTCAGGTTGTTATGTATTACTAGCTCCCAGGTAATAACAACTATTCCTAAAAAGGAAGTTCCCCATTGTTTCTTTACATACCACATCACTGTAGTGTTGTCTGTTATCTCTAATGGGGCCCAAGGGTCCACAACTGATTTAGAGCTTTGATAGCTTTTATAACAGCCATCATCTTCTTGAGATATCTATGCTTAATGAGGCTCCCACATGCCTGAACCTTGATGTCTTAGGACACTGCTCCCCATGCAAAGATCAAAAACTCTGTTGGATCTGACTGAATAGGGGGAAGGGGAGAGAACAGAAGCACAGCTGTAGCTAGCTGAGCCAGCATCAGGTGCAACTTCCAGTGTAGCACCTCTCCACAATAAGTTGAGGACCAGAAAAAACAAAAAAAAAAAGCCCTTTAAACTGTAACAAGCCCATTTCTGCATATGTAACAAGCAGCTTGCTAAGCTAAACACCACACACAAGTACTGGGCACTTCAAACCTGACCACTAATGCAACTTTGGCATTCATTTCTGAATGCTGATACACCTGGAGTGCTGAAACACTTTAGCCCTTGCCACAAATGCAGTACTGGCATTCAGAAACCGAATGTCAGTACTGCCAGTTGTGACCCCGACACCTTGTGTCATATCAGCCTAAGCTATATGGGTTATGTCCTGCCAAGGATATAACACAGTCAGCCAGCTCCCAAATCTTCAGGGCACTTTCCATGTACCCAAACTATCTGGCACCTTGAGCTAAGCTGACTAAAAGACAAGTCTGCCAAGCCTTTCACAACTTTCATGCCAAAAAGAAAGGGAGGCTGAGCCTGAAAGGACAGTGCTAGGAAAGCCAAAAAATAAATGACCACACTCTGGCATAAACAACACATGAAGAAACAAGGGGTGGGGTGGAAGAAGGGAATGGTTACTGCAGCGGTGATCATTCTAAGACCTACTGTTATGGTAAGTTTACTTGCACAACTGTACTATGTTCTTTATACTGAGCATGGCTGCAGCCATCTAGGCTTTATGGGGGAGATTACCATAGCTTACAAATTTTGGGAGTTGGAAGGAGAAGAGTCCAGGAGCCCCTGGAAAATTGTTCTAGCAAAGCCTGATCTAGATGTAGAGAAGGAATCAAGCTTATAGTGCTTTGTAAAAGTATGTACAGAGGACTAAGTTGCTGCTTCTAGAATACCTCCACAATCCAACCTTTTCCAAAAAGCCATAGTTGAAGCCAAGGCCCTGGTAGAGTGGACTTTGACGTTGCCTGGAACAGTTTTGTAGTAGTGAGTACTGTATAACAAAAGGTAATATACTTAGACAACCATTCGGAAATAGTCTGCTTTGATACAGGTTGCCCATTCTTCTTATCTTTACAAGACATGAAGAATTGATCCACAGATCTGAAACATTCAGTTATGTAAAGGCAGTACCTGACTTGTTTATGGACATACAAGGTATGGAGTACCCTTTCTCCCTCATTTTCAGTTCAGGAAAGAAAATGGATAGATGGATAGTTTTGCTTAAAATAGACTCAGATATCACCTTAGGCATAAAAGAAGGATTAGTTCTCAAAGAAACCCTGTCCATGTGGAAAATGGGGTAGATTTGACTCACCATAAGAGTTAACAACTCATATACCTTTCTTGCAGAGGTCAGAACAATCAGTAAAACTGTTTTCCATGTTAAAAACCTCAAATCAGCCAGGGGGTTCGGCTGGAGGAAATATTAACTTCCCCAACATAAAATTAAGATCTTAAGGAAGAGACACTGGCTTTCTTGGGGATCTATTATGCAAAACCCCCTTTCAAAAACATTTTGACATAAGAATGCATAGAAAGAGGAGGATGCATGGGCAGACACGCTGAAATGGCCAATAAATGAACCTTGACAGAGGAATAGAAAAGGACATAGGATACTAGCTCACACAAGCATTGTAAAACCAGTGGACACCTAGCCCTGAATGGGTGTTGGTTATGTTGCTGGCACCACATAGAAAACCTTTTCCGTTTGCTAATACAAGATTCTATAGTATTATGCTTTCTTACCTCCATGAGCACATGCTGCATGACCTTAGTAAACAGGTGTCTAAAATGAATCAAGACCCTATAATCTAGGCAATCAACTGAATTCGACTGATGTCAGGATGTATCAAACACCCCTGATTTTATGTAAGAATATCCAGCTTGTGAGGAAGCTTGTGGTGATTACTCCTGGCTATTTCCAAAAGAAGGGAGAACCATGGTTGCCTGGGCCAGAAGGGAGCCACCATAATGATCTTGGGGGATTCCTTCTGACTCTTCAGAAGTATCCTGGATATCACTGGAAAGTCATACAGGAACATTCTTGTTCAAGGAAATAGAAAAGGCATCAGTCTCCCAAGTCTTCTTGTATAGACTCTTGGAACAGAAGTTTGCCAGTTGATTGTTGTATACTTGAGGAATTCCCCACAGATGGATCAAATCTTGGAAGATCCCCTGATCTAGTTTCCATTCATGAGGGCCTGCCCTGATCCTGCTCAGCTTGTCTGCCAGTTTTGCTCTGACAGAATGTAGAATGCCTGTAGCGTGAGAATGCGCTGTGAAGCTACATCCCAAGCTAACATGGCTAGTCTGCAAAGGGAGTATGACTTGGTTCCTTCTTGCTTGTTGATGTCCACTTAACTGTGGTAAAGTTACTTACTTAAGTGTAAGCACTTGAAGAGGTCCTGGGGACTAAAGATGGTTCACAGAGTTGAGTGCCTTGCTTAGTGTAGCATGTCTTTTGTATTTTTGTGCTTGTTTCTGTCCTTGGTATCCCACACACCTTGCACTTTCATCCCTCCTAAAATTGCTCCCCAAGCAAAGTCGAAGGATTCTGTGATGATTGACTGCTGTGGAACAGGATGGAGATGGGAGAAGGGGAAACCTGCATTTAGGGATATCAGTTGTCTCCACAAAGTGATTTCTCTTCTGACAAACCCCAGCACTAGGATCTGAAAAGGCAAAAGGTGTTGGTGCTGGGACCAAACAGGCTTCATACACCACTGTATCTTTTTCATGTGGAGTCTTCTCACATGTATTATGAAAATCATAGAAGCCATGAGACCCAAAATCATGTGGTATTCTCTTACAGTAACTGACGCTTGACTGGAAAATCCTAGAAATAAATATAGAGTTACAGCTATATCTTCTTGAAAGAAAAGCTCTTTGAACTATGGTGCCTAATTAACATCCCAGAAAGACTTTTGAATGTTCTCTTGGAATCCCAAATTTTGTAAGAGATTTCTCACACAAGAGAGAGATTCCGGACACTTTGAAAAAGACTCTGCAAAGATAAGCAAGTCATCTGAATATGGAAAAATGTGGATACTGTGTAGCCTAAAATGAGCTATAACTGGAACTAGACACTTTGTGAACACTCTTAGTGCCATGGATATTCCAAAGTGTAAGGCACAGAACTGATAATGTGATCCAAACAGAGAAAACCTTAGATGCCGAAATGCAGATGAATAAGAATGTGATTGTGACGCCTGTGTCCTGGCCCAGCAATCAAGAAGCCTCAGTCCTCACCACTAACACAAGAGAGGGCACCTCATGTATGAGGAAAGGATAACAAATACACACAGTAAAGTGCAATTTCCCTTAAGAGCACACAGAGATCACAGTCAGTCCGGGGCTGGTTGCTCCCTTGCTCTCCAGGTCCCCAATAAGACTCCCCACTGGCACAGCTATAGGGTCCAGATCTCAGCCTAGCTGGGCAAGCTAAAATCTCCAGCACCCTCTCTGACAAACCAGTGCTTCATGTCCCAGCCCAAGTAGCTGACACACACACACACACACACATTTTGAGATAAGAGTTTATACGACCACACAGACACTTCTGGGGAAGGCTGGCACAGGTTCTCCAGCTGTGTCCCTTTTACCCAGACTATACAGTAGTACCACTTGCCACTACCCAGTTAATATTTATCAGCTACCCAAAGGCCCTTAAAAGGGTGTCCAATTATTACTGTGCAATATTACTATCCAATTGGTAGATGTGACTAAACAGTCTCAAGGCTTATTAGAGTGACTTGGTACAGGAGCCTTATATACATGCAGTGTACTCTAGAGCTTAACTTATCTCTACACAAACCACCCACAGTTAAAAGGTTTTAAAATATTTAATAATAATTAAAACCACAAGACAATACTTTCTACTACACAGTCAGTGCTAGTCACAGTCAGTGCTAGTCAAGAGTTCAGAGATCACACAGAAATACTTAAAATAAATCAGTAGTACAGTTCTGAACTCACAGAACAACACAGACTATCTACAAGAAAACACACTTCTAAAATAATTTACTTACATAGAGCATAATGAAGTGCTGAGTTGGATAGTCGAGACAAAAATGCTTAATAATCTCTGGTTCTCACTGTTTAAATTGAAACTGCAGTTCTGATAAAACATTACATCATTTCACACTTTCCTGGTGTTCCCAGGCTGACAGAAACTGCATTTACATTCTTTTACACTTAGAGCAATAAAGGACATTCCACATGTAAATTCTGGTCATTAACTTTAGCCTTAAAAGAATAGGTAGGAAGCCTTCATCTAGATGGACTGGAGCCGACTTGTAAATATCAAAGGCAGTGATGAAATAATTTTAATTTCAAAGGACCAACAAGAAATGCTTGACTTAGCTTTCTTTACAGCAGATGGCAATGTTGCCACATTGTTTTAAGTTCATCATTTCACAGTATTTACAAATGACAGAATTATGTACCAAATTCTATTTGACTAGGCTGGCAGCCTTCACCCATCTCTACCAGTCTTCACAGCGATGATAAGCATTTTTAAATCTAATTTTACAAGGAAGGTTGAATGAGGAATAAGAGGTAACAGGTAATGAAATGACATTCTGAATTTGGGTGCTATCACAAACAGGTTTAGGAAAGAAATATCCAGAACTGGTCTCTAAGCATTTTCTTTATTTCTTTCGTTGGCACACCAAAAAATCCCTTTTTCTCATTTTTCTAACACCTTTATTAAATTTTCACTCAAGACATAGGCAAATATACATTAGTATAATAGAAAGCAAACCATATTAACATGTTTCCATCTACATGCAATATACATGACATATGTTCTTTTTTCGTTCTTTCTTTAAACCTTACTCCTCCTCCAGAACATTATTCTGCAGGTACTGTTCCCAAAATTTCCATTTATTTATATGTAATTTGCTCCTCTCCCTATAAAAATATCCATCTTCCTGTTCTTTTAAATCTGCTAGAATGTTCAGTACTTCAGATACAGTTTGTTTAGAAATTATTTTTCATTTTTGAGTAATTCTTTTTTCAGCAGCCAGAAGAATTAAATAATAAATAATAGCTTTACTATGTCTGGGCCATGCAAATCCTGTGTCCCATCTGAAAAGAATCATTTCTTTAGTTACATTCATTTGCTCACACAATATTTCTGGCAGAGTACTCTGTATGGACTTTTTAAAATCTGCCAACTCATTGCACTCCCAAAACATATGTTCCCATTAACCTCTTTCATCCCCATCACACCTCCAACATTTGCAATCTACCTGGGAAAATAATTATTTTGAGTCAACTTGGGATATAAATATACATATGCAAACACTTCAATCAAAAATCTTAAACCTTCTAGTTTTTGTTGCATACTTGGGAGACATACATATCTCCTCCCATTGTTCCCTTTTAAATCGCTTATCCAATCTCTCTTTCCAATCTTCTCTTGCCTCCTCTGATTGTTTCTTATAGTTATCATACAATATTTTGTATGACCTACTAATTATCCCTTTTTTAACAGCAGCTTCTGTTCTAGATTCAACAAAAACCTGTAAATGGTTCATCTCCCAGGACCCTGCTTGCAAATGTTTCATCTCCCAAACCTCTGCTTACACTTACCAAAGGTATCAGAACTTGTCAGAGATTTGGGATGCATGGCTAGGATTAAAATGGCCCTTGTGGTATTTAGCCTAGTAAACACCTATGATCCTATGAACCTATGAAAAAAATCTACCACATCAGATCTTTCACTTAGGATTCCCTTATCCCTTTCTCTTTGCCTATACTCTGATATCAATCCCTGGTAGGGAGACAGTCTCCAGCCCATACCTTTCAGCCATACCAAAGTACTCAGCATTTACCGGTTTTGAGGGCAAAATAATGGGGTGCCACGAATTCCCAAGTGGTCCCCTTCAATTCCGATTTTTTTTTTAATTGCATTTTTTTTTTGCAAGCACGCAGGGGCATACGAGATGATGTTAACTTCATGAGGCAGACTGCCTGCCTGTTTGGGATTTGAATTGGAACAGAAATGGAAGGAAATGGAAATAATATTAGGAGTAGCAGTGGCAGATGTGCACAGCAGTGAGAGGAGCTTGTCTTGTAGGGCTGTTCAGTGTTTCACACTGTTAACAATTTAATTTTAGGTTCTGCCAAGTACATAACATTGTACTACTTCAAGTTCTGCACAGCAGTGCAGAGTCTTTCCAGTCCACCCAGCACCCACCTGTGTTGTGATTTTCACTCATTCCTAGTCCCAGCCAGGATTCAGGAATTTACTTTCTCTGTCAGCTTGACCATGACCACCACCTCCGCTGGCTCCAGGTAAGCAAAAAAGAAACAAAAAATAAGTCTGCTTCTTATTGCACTGCCTTGTCTAACAGAAACTGTGTCTGCGGTCTGCTGAATGCAGATTCAGGCATAAAAAGTGAACAACACTGCAGAAGTTAAAACTCTACAGCAGCTTGATAAATTAGATATCAGATGACTCTGAATACACATATCTGGGGTCAGGGTTTTCATAACACATGCAAAATAGTTCCTTTTTGGAGAATATTTGTGAATAGGACTTTAGTTTGTCTGCAGAAGGCACGTGCTGGAGTCCCTTGATCTTCTTAGTTAGAAACCTCTGAGGTTTCTCCAATTGCTGCAGGTTAATTGTTAATTATGGGCCTAGGATGGGCACAGTGGTGCAGCAGCAGCATTGTCGGCTCACAGCAAGAGGTTCTCCAGTTCGACTCTTGGCTGGGGATGCCTTCTGTGCGGAGTCTGCATGTCCTCCCTGCATTCATGTGGATTTCCTCCGACGTTTCAAAGACATGCGTCTGGAGCATTTCTCACAGGACCTCCACTGAAAATTGGCTTTGTTCCAAGTCAGACTTTCCTGGTAAACAAATGTTAAATAAAATAAATAAACTAGTGACGAGTGCAGAGGGGTTATAACCTCCTTTGCTGTAGAGGCAATGCCTTTGCTAATCAAGTGTGCTATGTAGAAAGCCTTCCTTACTACAGTAGACACATGGTGGTCAAAGTTAAGGTTACAGTCTACTTGTGATCCCAAATCTCTTATCTCTTCATAGGTACATATCGGTCTATGCAGAGAACACTTGCACAGGTGTCCCAAATTTTTATGTAGGTTCAGAATTCAAGCGGAAAAGAAGAAAGAACTCCTCCTTTTAACTCCTCAAGTTAAAAATGAAAATTTCATAGGAAACTAAATTGTTCTTTTACCCAAGATTCTAAGGAACATTCTTCTTCCTAATCCTGAAGTTCTTTTCTAGAGGATTTTTTTATTTAAGGAAACACTAAATTTCATGGGAGAATACTTTATATGGTTTGCAAGTAATCTCTCATAACCACAGAAATTATATAGAGAGTTAATGATCCGTCCTCATGCTGACTGGACAGTCCCCCTCCTCTGTTATACTTTTAAAGATATGCTGAAGGCAAACGGTCATCATCCTGATTTGCAGTCTTCAGCAACAAAGTAGCTGATAGGTTGTATAAATATGCCTTAGCTAGATAGGATTTAAATAATGCACACAAAGCTGTTCCTACTAGTGCCTCTTTACTCATTTCTAACATAAGTGCGAAAACTGTTCCTCTAGGTTCATTCACATCATACGTGGGTATCATCAGATTATATGTGTGTACAGTATATTATGTACATTGCTAAGTAAAGTAGAGTTCCAGAAGGATAGCATCCTCTGTAACAACATAGCATAAGTCACCACCATACGGTGCTCCATATTTTGAGACGCAATGAAGCATTATTCCACTTTTGGAAAAATGGGGGTTGGTAGTTATGTATGATCTCACTGAGCATAGTTTATAAAGTCGTACTACAGTATAAATTATTGTATGTTTTTGTGGAAGATTTTAAATGCATCTACTGTTAAATGTTATAATGCACCTTACAGTCTGTTTAAAATAAATAATTTTGAGCACTACAGTGAGATATATCCTTAAATAAATAGATAATATATGTGGTGCATGATAGTGGTGTGAGCCAGAGCACAAAAGGAAGCACATCCTTTCTAGAAGGAAGCTTGAATAAACCATGTAATGAAAGCTAGAAACACAGCCATAGTATTGCTTAGAAAGCATTCTGACAGGTGTCAGGCCATTATGGAAGGCGTGTGGGTTATGATGAGATTTACTTAACCATGGAAAGGTTTGGTCAGGACTATGTAGCCAAAATAATCAGGTGTGATGGCCAGATGTGGGCAGAACACACCATAACCTTTGCCATGGACCATTGTTTAATTTTTAAACTTTTTCTACAGTATTTAGTAGCTTAGCAACTAGAATTGGAAGATAGAGTAAATATAATTTATATATAAGCTCTAATTTATATTGCTTAAAGCTTTCTGTTATAATTTATTTATTAGCATTTGTTTTTCCAGGATATTGACTACAGTTTTCAATCTTTTAGCATAAGAAATCTGACTAAAGCCCTATAAACATACACTGAACAGCACAGCTTTGATTGGCTGGGAGAAAATATTGCATTAAATCTCCTTCATTGCTCAGTTTCCAGAGAGGGTCAGAGACTCTATCGATGTGTAATATTTTATACTTCTGTAACAGTCCTGTTGTATCTTTGTATTGAAGTCTTTTATCTAAAAATGTCATCCAGCAGTAACACTAACAAGAGGAAGTGCAAATTCTCAGACCACATGAAAACAAAGTATCTGTGCTTTGGTGAAGGACACACCAAAAACAAAGAAAAGTGGTTTGTGATTCTTACGTGTTCATTGCAAACAAGAGGTACCACTGATTTAGAACAACATGTTTCCAGCAAAAAACACGAAAACATGGTAAAGATGTCTACTTCATATGCAAAAATCATGTCATTTTTTTCAAAAAACACAAAAACATGGTAAAGATGTCTACTTCATCTGCAAAAATCATGTCATTTTTTTTCAATCGAAACATTCAGTAGAACCTTTGAAGACACATAGCGTTTCACACTGTCGCTCATCCTCAGTCATATAAATCTATGGATTGCACTGCTGGTCTAATGCGTAAGCTGTTTGGTGACTCCAAAACTGCTAAAAATATTATATGTGCATGACAAAAATGGAGGCAATTATTAACAATGTCATTGGTCCTCACACTGTTATGGAAGTAGTAAAGTTATTAAATGGCGTTATGGAAGTAGTAAAGTTATTAAATGGCATTAGTTGCTTTGGAATTGCAACAGATGCCAGTAACTATGGTGTAGAGAAATTATTCCCAATAATCATTCAGTATATTAATTGGAAAGCTGGTGTAACTCAGACTAGATTACTTGCACTGGACAACATGCCAAATGAAGCGGCAGAAACGGTATGTAATTACCTGCTGGAAACCCTTGAGAAATACAGTCTGTTGTCAAAATGCGTTGCTTTTGCAGGAGACAATGCAAACGTGAACTTTGAGGACATCAACAGGAAAGAAGGGAAGAATGTTTTTTCACAGTTGAAAACTAGCCTTAAGAATCCATTGGTGGGCCTTGGATGTCCAGCCCATGTTCTTCACAACTGTATTAGACATGGTACAGATTTAATGGCAGTTGATGTTGAAGCAATTGTGCTGAAGTTGTTCAACTATTCTTTTGTGTATACTGTTTGCACGGAGGCTCTAAAAGATTTCTGTGAATTTGTTTATGTTAACTATAAGCAGTTGCGATACCACAGCAAAACCAGATGGCTCAGCCTATTTCCAGCAAGTGAGACGCTGTTGCAGTTATTCCTCGTGCTGAAAGCATACTTTCAGAGCATAAATCAGCCACGGGAGCTAATAAAGATTTTTTTCAAGAACAGTTTTTCAGAAGTGTATTTGTGGTTTTTGCATTCACTGATGTCAGTATTTCAGGTGAAAATTGCAGCTGTTGAAAGGGAAGAAACATCTGCGTTGGAGGTTTGTAGCATCCCACAGTCGACAAAGCAAACTCTGCTAAGCAGACAAAGTGAAACTTTTATCTCCCTGAAAGTGCGAGAACTGAAAAAACTGCATGAATATGGCCGAAATGAAGAATGCAAGACATTCATGACAGAGGTTCAGTCTGTGTACCAAGGGTACATTGATTATTTGGAAAAGTGGATGACCAACCCTTTGATGAATTTCAATGCTTTCGTTGGATATATTTAAACAAAGTGAAAGACAGTATGTTCGATGATCTGTTGCCATGCATACAGTATATGAGCGAAAAAGGTATTGTTGTAGACGATGTACAGTTGTTTGACCAGTACTGCAATCTGAAATCATTGGTAGGAGTGAAAGATGACAAACTTTTTGACAGTCTCCTTCATGAACAGTGGTGTTTGTACTTTCAAAGTTGTGCAAATGAAGCCACTTATTCAGAGCTGCTTAAAATCTGTGAATTTTTTTTTTTTTTTTTGCATTTCTGGGCACAGTGCCACCATTGAAAAAGCATTTTCCTTGACCACTGCACAGTGGACAAAAGAAAGAAACAGACTGTCTGTTGACTCTGTCAGAGGAATTCTTACAAAGAACAAGTTTAAGAACATTTCTTGTCTGGAGTTCCACGCCTATGTTGCCGAGAACGATAAACTGCTGCGAAAAGTCGCCTCGTCTGAGAAATATGAAAATACATAGTTTTACCATAACTTTTAGTTTTGATGACTCATTTTGTGACCTGTCAAATTAGTTGTTTTTAAAGTTTTCATTGCAACACACAGTCCAATTGTAGCTGTCCCTGCCATGGTTAATGATGTGGTTGTCAACAAGTTCAGAAAGCACCGCAAATTCCTACTATATCTTAGATCAGGATGATTATTAGGCAGGTATATTGTTGTAGAACAGAAGATGGTTTAACTGAAAGTCAGTTTTAGGTTTATGGAATCCTTTTATTTTAATTTCTATATTTCAGAGCATGCGCAAGGAGCATTTTGGTTTAAATTAGTATGACAAGGATGTGAGAACCTATGGGTGCAATATACTGTGGAGATTTGCATGCACTCTTGTATTAAGCTTCTGTATTTATGAGCAGTAAACTTCTAGCAGTACCATTACATGAAGAAGAAAGCAACATGCCTTAACTCGAGTATTTTAAAAATCTGAATCTGTTCAGTAGTGGATTTATTATGTTTTCCACAAAAATATTCAGTGGTGAATTGGTTATTTTCTCCATCAACCTGTTCACTAATAAATTGGATATTTTGTCCTTGAAGCAAACTACCAGCTTTATTTATTTATTTATTTATTTATTGACATTTGTTAACCGGGTTAGTCCAGCTGGGCTGGTAGTCCATTTTCAGTGGAGACCCGAGAAGAAAAGCTCCAGTTGCAAAACAGTTTACAGTATAATAAAAATTCACACTCCAAGATAGTAAAATTGCAAATACAGCAGGTCAAAAAAAAAGGAGTAAGAAGCATGCACATAATAATATACAAGTAGCATTGCACATAAATATAGCAAAGTTAGTGCTGTCAATATTTAGAGATTGTATTTACCAGATAAACACCTGTTAAGTGAAAAAGGCTGAGACTAGTATGCATACACATATGATGGGAATGAAATACAAGAGTGTGAAGGGGTTAGGTAGAGTCCTTACTGTGTCTTTGTGTTAAGTAGATAAAGTTTGAGTTCTTTTTTTGAAGTGTAATGGGTGGGTAATGGAGCGTATGTGTATAGGACATTTGTTCCAAGCTTGGGCCATGGAGCATTTACAGAGTATAAAACCACCAACACAAAAAAGGAAGAAAAACAACCAGCCAGTGAATCCACCAAAATTTATTTAAAAATTGAGAAACTATTCTCTAATGTCCCGGCTCAACACAAAAGCCTTCAAGGAGTAAAAGCATTACAGTTTTTCAGCATTTATAGAGTAGTTTGCTCACATTTTACTTTGGTTGGTAGATGTCCAGGAGCTGCTGGTTTGAGGTGCAGAGGGCCCTAGAGGGGGAATAGGTGGATACCAGGGAGGAGAGAGCTGGGCAAGAAGATGGTTTGTATAGTATAGAGTGTATTATTTGAAATTGTGATAGAAGGAGTTGTTGGGAGAGTTCAAGCCATTGGAGGGAGTTGAGTGCAAGGCAATGGTGCGAGCTGTAAGTAGATATGGTGATAAATCTAGATATCTTGTGGTATGTTTGTTAAAGTTTGGGCAAGGTTGTGGAATGAATGTTGTTTAGGTCTGGGGCAGCATATAGATGGGAGTGGAGGAGAAGTGCCTGTCCCAGGGAGAGTCTAGCATTGGAAGTTAGAAATTTTCTGTTGCGATAAAGCAAGCCTAGTTTCTGGTGAGTTTTTTTTATACATTGGAGTATATGTAATTACACATTGAAATGTTATTGTACAACAGTCCAGGTGCCCCCTGTGTCAGTAATGAATTATTTGTAGCAGCACTACACTGTCTTTCGTGAGCAGAACAGGACGCATTCTCCTTTGTCCTCCTTTATCATGGTTTTGTCCTCTTTTATGATCTTTGGTATCCTTCTTTGGGTTCACATGTATTTGGTAACCATAGGTATGCCTAAATATGCAACTCTTCCACCTGTTTTGCCTGCTTTAGAGAATGCTTTTCCTCACTGGTTCTAATCTGCATGACATTCAACCTCCTGTCCCCAGGAAATCTGACAGGTTATACATGGTATGCCAGACACGTAAGTATTTGTTTTCCAGTGCAGAAGCAGATCCAGCAGTATTTTTTCTGTTCATACCTGCTTTTGCTAAACAGACTGCTGCTTCAAATCCCATACCCTTTGACAAGGATTGGAAGGCTTGTGAGAAGTTGAAGAAGAAACCATATTATTCTTCTACTTTAACTTTTAGTCAAACTCATTTATTAATCCAACAAAATCTTCTTGAGACACACCACGGTAAATAAAAGTGAACCGTTTAATCAAAGCATAAACATAAAAAAAATAAGAATGATCAGGTTCAGTTAGCGCTTTCACATTTCTCAAAATGCTTCCTCAGACTGTTAACAAAACATCCAAAATCAAACATTTTAAATCTGAACTCATTAACTCCTAGCCAATCAGTATATAGGCTGATCATTTTAAAAAACCTTTTAAGAACTTTTTTAAAGGAATTTTTTCACAACAATTTATCATTAAATGATGAAACTATATATAAAACAAGAAATGTATCAAATACCATACGATACAAGAAATGCTATAATATTTATAATTCATATAATCTAAAAAATGTGTATAAATATATATAAAGAATATATATAAAAAACATGCTTAAATCTGTCAAAATCTATTAATGCATATAAATATGCAAAAATATAGTGATAGTGCATGGCAGAATATATGAGTGTATCACTAAAAACACTTTAGTACAATTAATAACTAAGAGTCTAGGAACTTCATCTATAGCAAAACTAATGTGTCACTATCTACTATAGCTGATGTTTACAATCACTAGCTGCCAAGAACAGTTTAAGAGAAACTCTGTCATTTAAGCTAGTTGATTTATCCGCCTGCAGTTTCATTATCCATCTGGCTTCTCTTTGTTCTGTATAGTTTTTGTGGTTTCCTAGCCTGTTGTTTTTCCCCACTATCTCTATCACAGTGAATTTAAAACTATGTGTGGTGCCTAAAGTGATGACATGTTTGGCTATAGCGTTGCTTTCATCTTCTTTGCTGATTGCATGTATATGTTCACGTACTCGTTCACGTAGAGTCCTACTGGTCTTTCCAACATAGAAACATCTGCATGTAGTGCAGGTTGCTATATACACCACATCCCTGCTCTTACAATCAGCATACAGATCGAAATTATGTCTCCATCCTGTGTCAGGATGTATGAAACAATCACTTCCTGACATGTAGTTGCATTGGTTGCATGACCTGCATGCAAACATCCCTTTCCTATCAGAGATATTTAGTGATGGTTTAAAATTTTCATAGCATAACATTCTTTTCAAAGTTTTTGTATTCCTATAGGTATAGCTTGGTGTCGATCCTACTACTTGCTGAATTTTTGTATCTACTGTAATTTCTCTGGAAAATATATCTGTTTCTCATATTATTATTAGTGTAGGGTATGACTATTTTATTAAACTTCTCTCTGTTTTCAGATCTAGTGTGGACTACTTCCCCACCGTTTCTCCTATGTATAAATGGTTTCCCTATAGTGTCCCTCTTCACATCAGCTCCCTGTTGTAACATCACTGTCTCATTTTGTTTATAGCCTCTCTCATGGAAATCACTATGTAGCATGTCTATCGTCTTTTTAAAACTATTCTCATCACTAGTGAGTCTAGATGCTCTCAACATCTGACTATTAACAATATTCTTATAAATATGTGCGGGATGCATGCTGGTGCGATGCAGTAACGTATTTCTCCTGCATTCATTCCTATATAATTGTGTTTCTATATGTTGCCCTTCTTTCAATAGCAATACATCTAAGAATTCTATTTGATCAGTGGACCATTTCCCAGTGAAAGATAAAAAATCAAGTGGTCCCATTGATGTATCTAATAAACTCTTGGAGTGTATTAACATTACCCCTCCATATTAAATAAATATCTTCAACAAAATGTCTATAGAACTGAATGTAATTGCCAAAATACATGCTCCTAATGATATATGTATACTCCCAATATGCCATGACTATATTTGCATAGGAGTTGGCACAGGTAGTGCCCATGGCTACTCCCTTCTGGGTTATAAAATACTGTTCATTATAGACAAAGACGTTATTTCTCAGGACTATATCCATCAACATAGCACATCTCATTATACATGCTCCTAATGATATATGTATACTCCCAATATGCCATGACTATATTTGCATAGGAGTTGGCACAGAGAGTGCCCATGGCTACTCCCTTCTGTTGTATAAAATACTGTTCATTATAGACAAAGACATTATTTCTCAGGACTATATCCATCAACATAACACATCTTATTATCAAGTCTCTGGGTATCTCTTTTTCAATCAAGTACAATATTATATATTCTATACCTGTGTCATTCGGTATAGAAGTGAACAAAGAACTGACATTGTGTCACCATATACTCAAGTTCTTCATTCATATATCGAAACTTGTACTCACTGAGACTCTCTATAAAGTGTTGAGTGTCCCTAACTACAGTGAATGTTCTTTCTACTACATTTCTAAGGTGTTTCTTTAAGTATACCGATATCGTTTCTGTTAGGCAAACTTTACTGGAGACAATAGGTCTCATCGGTGGATTTTCTATATCTTTGTGTACTTTAGGTAATCCTCTAAATGTAGGAATTGTGGGTGTTTCTATAAGGAAGTATTTGTATAAGTCAAAATCTATAACATTACATAAAAATAAGTCATATATCTCATCATGTACTCCATTTATGACCTTATTTAACTGTATTAGGGTAAGATTTGCATATGTGTCATTGTCATCTAAAAGTTCTTGCATCCTTGATTCATACATATTAGCATCTAGAATCACCAGAGTTCTGCCTTTGTCAGCGGACCTAATCACTATATTGTTATTGGCTTGCAGTTCTTTAAGAGCTCTCTGTTCATCTCTATTTAAATTGTGAAAATCACCTCTAGTTTTACTGCTGTTACCACTATAAAGTGCTAGTAAGTCCCTTTCGCATGCTTTCTCAAATGTTTCTACTAAGGGATTCATTACTGGCATGTAGGTGGAAGGTTTCTTAAATGTATTATTGTTCTTTTTAATTACAACCCCTTTACCCTGTGTATCACCGAAAATCAATTTCAGGTTGACATTTCTTGTGAACATCTTAAGATCTACTAAGAGATCTGTACAGTCTACATTTTTAGCTGGTATGAACGAAAGTCCCTTATTCAATAATTTCCTCTCATGTATTGTCAATTCATAACTAGAAACATTAATAATCAATTCTGACTCAATGGTTTCAACGTTTTGTTTTGAAACTCTAGTCTCTCCTCTGGAAATTTGCGTTTCAGTTCACCCTGTTGTGGAGACCACGAGAACTTCCTATCCACTCGTATGGGTAACGGAAAAGGGTGAAAAGTTGTAGGTGCTGGAGTGGTTACTTTGTTAGTGGTAGATGTCTCCTTGCTATGTGTATCCTATTTCAAGCTGTTTGCATTACTAGTTGATGCTCTTTGAGAAAGTTCACTAGTTACAGCTTGGTCGTTTCTCATTGTTGTCTCTCTTTCTTTCCCAGTGACTAGCTTCTCTACTCTCATTAACGGCTCTGCTGATGTAGATGTGGGGGGGGGTGTGTACTCTGTTAAACCGGACTGTGGAATGATTCTGTATGGTCGCTTGACTTCTCCCTTGTTCCCGCGACCAAGCAAAGACATTCCCCTTTTGAAAATCTAGGAAGTCTCTTTCCAGTTTCTTCCTTTTGTCCTGTAGTAGCTTATTGTCCAATAACGCTAAATGAGTACTCACTCCAAATAAAAATTCTTTCATCTCACAAACTGACATTAAAATGTTCAATTCCTGCTGAAGTGTATTTGATTCAGTTATCAAGTCAGTCTCAATTTTTAAATATTGTTCTATTAGCAACCTCATATAGCTGTAACTTGTGTCTATATTTAATTGTTGCCACTTAGATAGTAGTTCGGGATATGTGTCACCGAAGTTAGGCATCTTCAAAATCCGCAGACCTCTGGGGACTATTTTAAAAGATAGATAAGCCTCCATGGGTCTGCATTGCCACTGTGTGTGTTTTAGTTTATCTAAAACATGTTCTAACTTGCATGTTAGTTGTAAGACATTAATATTATGACTGACATCAGTATTTTCTCTCTCGTTATTTAATAGCTCTGTTCTAGAGAGGTTAAGCAATGGATTTCCTTCAGCTATCATTAGTCTCTTAAAAGTAGCTTCATTATTGTCAGCTACCATCTCCATGGTGTGCAAACTCAAATTTACAAGTAGCTGGTTACCGGTTCCTTCTGCCATGTCCCTTGCTTCTGTGGTCACAAATGTTCCAAACAAGAAAGTAAAAAATCACCACTCACAGGGATGAAGTGCCTCAGATAAAGCAAACACTGAGTAATCCAACAAAATCTTCTTGAGACACACCATGGCAAATAAAAGCAAACCGTTTAATCAAAGCATAAACATGAAAAACATAAGAACGATCAAGTTCAGTTAGCGCTTTCACATTTCTCAAAATGCTTCCCCAGACTGTTAACAAAACATCTAAAGTCAAACATTTTAAATCTGAACTCATTAACTCCTAGCCAGTCAGTATATAGGCTGATCATTTTAAAAAACCTTTTAAGAACTTTTTAAAGGAACTTTTACACAACAATTTATCATCAAATGATGAAACTATATATAAAACAAGAAATGTATCAAATATCATACGATACAAGAAAATGCTATAATATTTATAATTCATATAATCTAAACAATGTGTATAAATCTATATATAACAGTATACATAAAGAATATATATAAAAAACATGCTTAAATCTGTCAAATCTATTAATGCATATAAATATGCAAAAATATAGTGATAGTGCATGGCAGAATATATGAGTGTATCACTAAAAACACTTTAGTACAATTAATAACTAAGAGTCTAGGAACTACATCTATAGCAAAATTAATGTGTCACTATCTACTCTAGCTAATGTTTACAATCACTAGCTGCCAAGAACGGTTTAAGAGAAACTCTGTCATTTAAGCCAGTTGATTTATCCGCCTGCAGTTTCATTATCCATCTGGCTTCTCTTTGTTCTGTATAGTTTTTGTGGTTTCCTAGCCTGTTGTTTTTCCCCACTATCTCCATCACAGTGAATTTAAAACTATGTGTGGTGCCTAAAGTGATGACATGTTTGGCTATAGCGTTGCTTTCATCTTCTCTGCTGATTGCATATATATGTTCACGTACTCGTTCACGTAGAGTCCTATTGGTCTTTCCAACATAGAAACATCTGCATGCAGTGCAGGTTGCTATATACACCACATCCCTGCTCTTACAATCAGCATGCAGATCGAAATGATGTCTCCATCCTGTGTCAGGATGTATGAAACAATCACTTCCTGACATGTAGTTGCATTGGTTGCATGACCTGCATGCAAACGTCCCTTTCCTATCAGAGATATTTAGTGATGGTTTAACATTTTCATAGCATAACATTCTTTTCAAAGTTTTTGTATTCCTATAGGTATAGCTTGGTATCGATCCTACTACTTGCTGAATTTTTGTATCTACTGTAAGAATGTTCCAATTTCTCTGGAAAATATCTCTGATTCGGATATTATTATTAGTGTAGGGTATGACTATTTTATTAAACTTCTCTCGAACTACTATCTAAGAGGCAACAGCTAAATATAGACACAAGTTACAGCTATATGAGGTTGCTAATAGAACAATATTTAAAAATTGAGACTGACTTGATAACTGAATCAAATACACTTCAGCAGGAATTGAACATTTTAATGTCAGTTTGTGAGATGAAAGAATTTTTATTTGGAGTGAGTACTCATTTAGCGTTATTAGACAATAAGCTACTACAGGACAAAAGGAAGAAACTGGAAAGAGACTTCCTAGATTTTCAAAAGGGGAATGTCTTTACTTGGTCGCGGGAACAAGGGAGAAGTCAAGCGACCATACAGAATCATTCCACAGTCCGGTTTAACAGAGTACACACCCCCCCACATCTACATCAGCAGAGCCGTTAATGAGAGTAGAGAAGCTAGTCACTGGGAAAGAAAGAGAGACAACAATGAGAAACGACCAAGCTGTAACTAGTGAACTTTCTCAAAGAGCATCAACTAGTAATGCAAACAGCTTGAAATAGGATACACATAGCAAGGAGACATCTACCACTAACAAAGTAACCACTCCAGCACCTACAAGTTTTCACCCTTTTCCGTTACCCATACGAGTGGATAGGAAGTGCTCGTGGTCTCCACAACAGGGTGAACTGAAACGCAAATTTCCAGAGGAGAGACTAGAGTTTCAAAACAAAACGTTGAAACCATTGAGTCAGAATTGATTATTAATGTTTCTAGTTATGAATTGACAATACATGAGAGGAAATTATTGAATAAGGGACTTTCGTTCATACCAGCTAAAAATGTAGACTGTACAGATCTCTTAATAGATCTTAAGATGTTCACAAGAAATGTCAACCTGAAATTGATTTTCGGTGATACACAGGGTCAAGGGGTTGTAAATAAAAAGAACAATAATACATTTAAGAAACCTTCCACCTACATGCCAGTAATGAATCCCTTAGTAGAAACATTTGAGAAAGCATACAAAAGGGACTTACTAGCACTTTATAGTGGTAACAGCAGTAAAACTAGAGGTGATTTTCACAATTTAAATAGAGATGAACAGAGAGCTCTTAAAGAACTGCAAGCCAATAACAATATAGTGATTAGGTCCGCTGACAAAGGCAGAGATGTGGTGATTCTAGATGCTAATATATATGAATCAAGGATGCAAGAACTTTTAGATGACAATGAGACATATGCAAAACTTACCCTAATACAGTTAAATAAGGTCATAAATGGAGTACATGATGAGATATATGACTTATTTTTATGTAATGTTATAGATTTTGACTTATACAAATACTTCCTTATAGAGACACCCACAATTCCTACATTTAGAGGATTACCTAAAGTACACAAAGATATAGAAAAGCCACTGATGAGACCTATTGTCTCCAGTAAAGGTTGGCTAACAGAAACAATATCGGTATACTTAGAGAAACACCTTAGAAATGTAGTAGAAAGAACATTCACTGTAGTTAGGGACACTCAACACTTTATAGAGAGTCTCAGTGAGTACAAGTTTCGATATATGAATGAAGAACCTGAGTATATGGTGACACTTGATGTCAGTTCTTTGTTCACTTCTATACCGAATGACATAGGTACAGAATATATGAGATTATACTTGATTGAAAAAGAGATACCCAGAGACTTGATCATAAGATGTTCTATGTTGATGGATATAGTCCTGAGAAATAACGTCTTTGTCTATAATGAACAGTATTTTATAACCCAGAAGGGAGTAGCCATGGGCACTACCTGTGCCAACACCTATGCAAATATAGTCATGGCATATTGGGAGTATACATATATCATTAGGAGCATGTATAATGAGATGTGCTATGTTGATGGATATAGTCCTGAGAAATAACGTCTTTGTCTATAATGAACAGTATTTTATACAACAGAAGGGAGTAGCCATGGGCACTGTCTGTGCCAACTCCTATGCAAATATCGTCATGGCATATTGGGAGTATACATATATCATTAGGAGCATGTATAATAAGATGTGCTATGTTGATGGATATAGTCCTGAGAAATAATGTCTTTGTCTATAATGAACAGTATTTTACACAACGGAAGGGAGTAGCCATGGGCACTCCCTGTGCCAACTCCTATGCAAATATAGTCATGGCATTTTGGGAGTATACATATATCATTAGGAGCATGTATTTTGGCAATTACATTCAGTTCTATAGACGTTTTGTTGAAGATATTTATTTAATATGGAGGGGTAATGTTAATACACTCCAAGAGTTTATTAGATACATCAATGGGACCACTGATTTTTTATCTTTCACTGGGAAATGGTCCACTGATCAAATAGAATTCTTAGATGTATTGCTATTGAAAGAAGGGCAACATATAGAGACACAATTATATAGGAAAGAATGCAGGAGGAACACGTTACTGCATCGCACCAGCATGCATCCCCCACATATTTATAAGAATATTGTTAAGAGTCAGATGTTGAGAGCATCTAGACTCACTAGTGATGAGAATAGTTTTAAAAAGACGATAGACATGCTACATAGTGAGTTCCATGAGAGAGGCTACAAACAAAATGAGACAGTGATGCTACTACAGGGAGCTGATGTGAAGAGGGATACTATAGGGAAACCATTTATACATAGAAGAAACGGTGGGGAAGTAGTCCACACTAGATCAGAAAATAGAGAGAAGTTTAATAAAATAGTCATACCCTACACTAATAATAATATGAGAATCAGAGATATTTTCCAGAGAAATTGGAACATTCTTACAGTAGATACAAAAATTCAGCAAGTAGTAGGATCGACACCAAGCTATACCTGTAGGAATACAAAAACTTTGAAAAGAATGTTATGCTATGAAAATGTTAAATCATCACTAGATATCTGTGATAGGAATGGGACGTTTGCATGCAGGTCATGCAACCAATGCAACTACATGTCAGGCAGTGATTGTTTCATACATCCTGACACAGGATGGAGACATCATTTCGATCTGTATGCTGATTGTAAGAGCAGGGATGTGGTGTATATAGCAACCTGCACTACATGCAGATGTTTCTATGTTGGAAAGACCAATAGGGCTCTACGTGAACGAGTACGTGAACATATATATGCCATCAGCAAAGAAGATGAAAGCAACGCTATAGCCAAATATGTCATCACTTTACGCACCACACATAGTTTTAAATTCACTGTGATAGAGATAATAGGGAAAAACAACAGGCTAGAAAACCACAAAAACTATACAGAACAAAGAGAAGCCAGATGGATAATGAAACTGCAGGCGGATAAATCAACTGGCTTAAATGACAGAGTTTCTCTTAAACCGTTCTTGGCAGCTAGAGACTGTAAACATTAGATAGAGTAGATAGTGACACATTAATTTTGCTATAGATGTAGTTCCTAGACTCTTAGTTATTAATTGTATTAAAGTGTTTTTAGTGATACACTCATATATTCTGCCATGCACTATCACTATATTTTTGCATATTTATATGCATTAATAGATTTTGACAGATTTAAGCATGTTTTTATATATATTCTTTATGTATACTTTTATATATATATATATTTATACACATTTTTTAGATTATATGAATTATAAATATTATAGCATTTTCTTGTATCGTATGGTATTTGATACATTTCTTGTTTTATATATAGTTTCATCGTTTGATGATAAATTGTTGTGAAAAATTCCTTTAAAAAAGTTCTTAAAAGGTGTCAGCCTATATACTGATTGGCTAGGAGTTAATGAGTTCAGATTTAAAATGTTTGACTTTGGATGTTTTGTTAACAGTCTGAGGAAGTATTTTGAGAAATGTGAAAGTGCTAACTGAACCTGATCGTTCTTATGTTTTTTATATTTATGCTTTGATTAAACGGTTCGCTTTTATTTGCTGTGGTGTGTCTCAAGATTTTGTTGGATTACTCAGTGTTTGCTTTATCTGAGGCACTTCATCCCTGTGAGTGGTGATTTTTTTACTTTTTCATTTGAAATTCATTTATTAAATGTGTTATGTTTATCTTCTGAGAACACAAAAAAGTTCATAGTTAACCTTGCTACTTCCTGGGTAAAAACTGCTTTATATGGTAATAAACATGTTTTAAATTATAGTTAATGATTATGCTGATTGTTCCTCCAGACCTGCTGTTTCTGGACCAGTAATGAGAAGATTCTCCTGGCTTCATTCACAAAATCTTGCTGAATATGTTAAAACGTAAACTTTGAATTTGCTCTTAAACAGGGATGTTCTATTCGGCCCTTCTGTAAATGAGGTGCACAAGAAGTGTGAAGAAAGGAGAAAGTTAATTAAAGCAGTGACTCACATTTTTCCTCCCTCCTTTTCAAAGCAAATAAAAATGCCCCTTCCTTCTCAGCTCCTTTTTTCAATAAGAAATTTAAGCAACAAAGAGCCATCAAACAGGAGTTTAAAAAGCAATGGCAATGAGTCTCCAAAATGAAAGGAAAAGCTTCTAAAAATCAAGGACATCCCTTCCTGTCAGTATGACTTTTTGTCTTTAAGTCATCCCCTCCACTATACTCTGGCAATGTCTAAAGATCTCTAAGACTTCATCTTCCCTTATGTTAGCAGGTTGTGACAGACAAATAGGTTTTAATGAGAATTCCTCTCTCCATCCAAGAAGATTCCTCCCTGGCCTATGAACCAAGCCTCCTTACATTCATTGCTTCTTCAAGGAGTAATGGAACCAGTGTCCCCCTGCCAGATGGGCAAAGGCTTTTATTCAGGGATTTTCTGGTACTGAATAACATATTCTCAACTGTCCAGATTTTCTCAGAATGGCCAGATTTTTTCCTCATATTTTTGGTCTGTTTCTCATAAAATTATGGTTTTCTGGAAAATCAATGACAAATCATTTAGGCTGAAGTCAGAAAATAATGGCAAATATTTGAGTTTCAGACTTCATATCCTTCAGAAAATGCATGCTAATGCAAGACTTGTTATTCTGTCGATGTTCTAAGTTTGTAAGAGCAATATTTAAAAAAGTGTCCCTATTTTGGACCTTTGTTCCCCCATTATTTGTGGCTTTGTCCAGATTTCTTGCTCTAAGAGGTTGAGAGGTATGCTGAAGAAGGAAGGATCATGGAAGCCAGTGCTGGTCCTTTCATTTCTAAATTTTTTTGTCATGATTCCAAAGTTCAAAATGCTTTCTCTCCATTTGCTTTTACCTGTGATCCCATCTATAGCTTCATAGGTAAATACTAGGTTATCACTCTGTAGACTACTACAAACCTATGCAATAAACAGAGGCCAGAATCAAACCCTGTACCTTGTTTCTGTAGAATAAAGACCTTAATCATTATGCCAACCTTTTAAGCTATACTTAAAGGATGCTTATCATCAAATTCCCACTGCCAAGCAGTTTATATATATTTTTTTAATGTTCTGTGTCTGATTTACATTATCAGTTCTCTGTCTTATCTTTTGACCTTTCCAATGCACCAAGGGTATTCACAAAGTGTCTAGTTCCTGTAATTACTTATTACAGATGTCAAGGCATTCACGTCTTTCCATATTTGGATGCTTGTCTTATCTTTGCAGGCTCTTCTTCCAGCTATCCAAAGTCTTTAGCACCTCTTCAGAATTGCCTACACTTTCTGGGTTTTCAAATCAACTTAATTTTTTTTCCTCATCCCCTCTCACAAATTTATATTCCTAGAATGTATGTTAGATTCTGCTCTGAGAAGAGCCTTTCTTCCTCCAGATGAAGTAGAGTTGTTTCCCCAGTTTTTCCTGGGTTTCTTCATCCACAGCCAGGTATCTGCAAGGAATTTCTCAGGATTTTGGGGAAAACGGCATTGATAATTCTCTTGCTTCCCCTGGCCAGTCTGCACATGAGAAAAATCTAGTGGAACCTCAGATGCATCTGGACTAAATATCTTCATCCTTTGTCTCTCCAGAACCCTGTTTTGGGATTTGTAAGAAAGGAATTCTCTGGGAGATAGACCAGATATCTTGCAATCCAGGTCTCCCATTCTTTCTTTCATCCCTAATCCACTCTATCAGTACAGATGTATCAGACCTTTTGTGGGGAGTGGTTTCCAAAGGAGTGAAATGCAAGGTCTGCAGAACCATCACAACAGAAACACATACATTTCAGAGAGATGTTGACAGAGATTAATGCTTTGAAAGCTTTAAATCATCTCTGGTCCCCAGGACCTCTGCAAGCTTACACAGACAACACCGCAGTGATGTCATACATAAACTGATGGGTACCAGATTTTGTTTTCTTTGCAGTCTTGCTATGATAGCCTAGGAGATATCAACTCTGCTCATTTTGACTCATACAATTTGTCAAAGCAAAACTTGACTGAAGACAAGCTAAGCAAGATCTGAACAGACCTTCATAAATGGAAACTTTGTCATGGGGTCTTCCAAGAATTGATCCCACTGTGTAAAGACACATCAAGTAAAATTGGTTGCCTCCTCAAGAACAGACAACTAATGAAATTTTCTCAAGAACTGTTTGCACACAGGATTGGAAGACAGGTGTCTTCTTATTCTCATGGATGGTACAGGAATATTCCTTTGTACTTTCCACCCTTTCCACTGATGTACATGGTTCTTCTGAAGGTCCAGAGAGACTCCTCAAAATTGTGGTGGCATCTCCCTTTTGGCCCAGACAACAGTGGTTCTCCCTTTTTTCAGTCTGGCCAATGGCAATTATCACAGACTTCCCCACAAACTGGATTTGTTCAAACAAGACAGAGGATGTCTGATATACCTAACCTGAAAACTCTTCAACTAACTCCCTGGATGATAGAATTTTGATATTTTTAGGCACTTTTTTTGCTGGGGACATGCAGTAGCGATAGTAAAGGAGGTGAAAAAAACTTCTAGTAGAAACTCATATATGTGCAAGTGGAAAAGATTTTCTAGTTGGTGCCAGTCTAGAAACTAAAACCCTCCTAAGGCCTGGCTGTCTCTGACTCTTGATTATTTGTGTGAGTTGCTGTCCTTTGGCCTTTGCTATTCCTCTGTCAAAGTTTATTTGTCAGACATTTCTGCTTTTCTGCCCTTAGATTCCCCATTTCTAACCATTTTCAAGTTACTCGGTTTTTGAAAGAGGGTGTTGGATATCCATCCACCTAGGAAACAAGTTGCTCCTCCTTGAGATCTTAGTTTTGTTCTTAAAAAGCTTATTGTTTTTCCATTTTAACCAGCTCATCAGATTGAATCAAGGTTCTTAACTCAGAAGACCATTACACACTGTTCTGACTTCTAGGACTTCTGCTAGGAGAGTATCTGAGTTGCAAGCTCTTACGATGTGTCAACCCTTCCTCATTTTTCACAAGTATTCTGAGTTTAAGTTTTTGAATACTTTTTATTTATCATGGTGTGTGAGAAGATAGTAGTGAGTGTCACTTACAGATATGTTAGGTGCTTTGGGGTTATTAAGGGAATAAGCAACATATATGTAGTATAATAATTTTACATGGCCTTTAGGATAGCATTCTTAGTCAGGTTTTGTAAGTGGTGAAATTTTTGTGGATTGTTTATTTTTTACGTAAATAACAGTTTTCCTTGCTTTATTTCTGTTACGCATTAGCTTTTTTTATTTTTTTTTATATCTGGTGTAAGTCATGGTGCAGGATTTGATTATTTTCCTACATTGACCTGCTAGAGAGTTTAATATGGAGAGGAGGGTTTTGTTGAACTGAGTTGCTACATCATCTAAACACAGTGGCCTGCATTTCATGAAGGTACCGTGACATGTACACAGCCATGTACGCATCACAGTACCTTTTTGCTATTCAGCAAAAACCCTTAAACAGTGCTGCATGGAGGGCTGGGCCCACAGCCATGTTCAGTGCTAATGAGGCATTCTGAAGGGAGATACATATGCTAATTAGCCTGTGCTTTCTCCCCAAAATCACCTCCAGAAAGTCATCTACATAGCTGAGCAATTCAAGAAAGCTTTCAGCCATGTAGCTCAACATGGCCATCCTCACAACATCAATGTAGTTAACATGGCAAAACCCATGTTCAACTGCAGAACATTAATGTGGTGGGGGGGGGAAACACTAGCCAGCAGGGCTTACTCTACTTGCCGTGATCTCACTGACATTACAGTAGGGATCAGCAAGTGGCGGGGGTAACCACTGGACACGAGGGAATGCTTTATGTGCTGTGATGGTACCAACATTACTATGATGATCGGGAGGATGGGAGTGAACCAACGAACTCCAGGGAATGCTTTAAATGTCATGATAGCAGTGACTTTACTACAAGGATTGTAGAGTGGGAATAACCACTGGATAAAAGGGGATACTTTGTGCTGGGATGGCACTGACATTACTAAGGGCTCAGGAGTAGGGGAACCACCAGACACCTGGAAATGCTTTAAGTGCTGAATAGCACCAACATTATTACAGAGACTGTGGGTGAGGTGATACACTAGGCACCAGGGAATACTGCATAAAGTGCCCTAATGCACAGAGCAACATAATGAGGATGGGAAGGAAACATGGATACACATTAAAGTGTCATAATGGTAATAGTGGTAGTACAGGATCAGGAGGTGGGGGAACTACTGGACACCAAGGATAAAGTGAATTGCCATAACAGCACATGCTTTATAGTGGTGATAGGGTGGGGGGGGGGGAGCAGTAGGCCACCAGGGATGACTATTCAAAATGCTGTAACAACACTGACATTGTAACAGGGATTGAAGGTGGGGGATACCCTAGACCACCAGGGCCTAACACATATGTGCTGTAATAGCACTAAAGTAGTACGGGATGGGGAGAACCACTGGAGGGTACAGGGATTGTGGTGTATGTTCCTGAGTGTGTATGCATGTACCTGTGGGAGAATGACTGGGGGGGGGGTCCACTGCTTACATGAGCAACAGGTTACTCCCAAGACGTGCAAATTAACTTTGATCTGCATGTCACAGTTCTAACTGTGATTCAGGAAACATGCAGATTATCCAGTAATGAGGTCTTGCCTCACCGTGGCTACTATGTTTTTAAATAGCAGATGGGCACATCTCACTGGAAGGGCCTTTCTAGCATGAGCCATACAGCTCAAGCTAGGAACCTGAATGAATTCTTATAGGTTCATAGGTAGGTGCTAGGCTATTGACCCTAGGGCCTATATAAGAATAGCCAAACAGTACCCTGGCTTTTGCCACCCAAGAAACTTATTTTCCTGTGCCCCTGTCAAGCAGAGCCACAGAAGAGATCCCCGGGGTGAATTTCCTATCTCCCATCCAGTCATCAAGATTTTTCTTGAAGAGTGCTATAGGTTCACAGGTAGTTCTTGAGTATGTTTTTACTGATTCACATATGTTCTACCTAAGGATAGACAAGAAAGTTTCCTTATTGCATTTAGCTGTATGTCACAATTTTATATTGGGTGTTTTACATATTTTGGTATGTTTCCATATGGCAGAGACCAGATTATGATCAATAATGGTGTCGGGCATAATTCCTACATGGGAAATTTATCTGGGGTCTGTTTTTAGTATCCAGTCCAAAGTGTTTTCTTTTCCACTAACTTTATCTGTTCTTGTGGTGATATGATCACCTCAAAATGCACTCTCTCTCGAGGCACTCCTAAAAATGGAGAACATCGATATCTGTGCAGTAACTGAGACCTAGTTCAAGGCTCCAGAGAGCACCCCTGCAATACCAGGCTACAACTCTTACCACACTTTTCGGCCACCAAACCAGGACCGAAACACTAAAGGTGGAGGAGTGTCAATATTCACCAAGGATATTCACACCACCAGGCTAGTTGCCCAACACAATGCATCTGAAATTCTCCAGGTACAACTAACACTAGGTAAGACTGCAATCCAAACTGTAGATGCTACAGATTCCCCACCATACCCCAAGATTCTCACTACACTTTTCTAAACATACTGGAAAATATTAAGATAGAACCAAACACCCTAATACTGGCTGATTTTAACTACCCTGCTATTAACTGGTAAAACTACTCTTGTACCAACACCTGTGCCCAACAGTTCTTGGAATTCATAAATTCCAATGCCCTGGATCAACTAATCCATAGTCCCACCAGGGTCTCCAATATCCTAGACCTGGTCATTACCAACATGGGAAATCGATGCTCCACACCTATGGTCACCCCCTCGTTAGTCAGGTCTGACCATAAGCTAATCACCCTTAACATCCACATCTCACCCCCCCCCCAGTAAGGAAACCCCCATAAAAAACTTCTACAAAGCCAACTTCATGCTACTCACGTCAGAAGTGACAAACTTCATGACACCCATGCAGACGGGAACTGAAATCGTGCCATCCCAAACATAACCAAGATTTTCTCATCCAAAAAAAGGAAGCTAATCTGTTGGTCCCCTGCCATAAACAAACTTTACAGCAAAAGGAAGAAACTGTTGCAGAAAAGAGGAAAATCCCAGGATGCAAAAAACTTCCTTACCAGCCTCAATAAGAAACTGAGATCCCTCATAAAATCCTCCAAAGCTAGTTATGAAAATAAAATTGCCAAAAGACTCCAAAGACAACCACAAGGCATTCTATAACTATGTCAAGAATCTAAATGGCAATGCTCAGATCTGCTCTGAGCTAAAACAGAATGGCATTAAATATACTGATCCCAAGGATATTGCCAATATCCTGGCAGATCGATTCAGTGCCAACTTCACCCCCGTCTCACCCCCTAAATGGCCCATCTCTATATCGGAAGATTGCCAAATTCCGGTAATAACAGCCACACAGGTAAAAAATGCACTCTCCAAAGCTAAGAATACAGCATCCATGGGACCAGATGACATCCCGGGCTGTGTACTACATGAACTACAATATGAACTGGCACCTCACCTAAGTGTCATGTTTAATCATAGCATCACCTCAGGTTTCGTGCCCACTGAGTGGCGCAGAGCTACAGTTATCCCACTCCACAAGGGGGGATCCACCTTGGATCCCGGAAACTACCGCCCCATCAGTCTGACGAGCCTGCTCTGCAAGGACATGGAACACATTATCATGGAACTTATAAACAAAGACATTGGCAACCTTCAAACACTGGACCCCACCCAGTTTGGGTTTGTGAAGGGCCGATCTTGTCTCCTGAAACTGATTGACTTTTTCGAATCAGTCACCAGAGCTACGAATGAGGGTAAGGCAGTCCATACAGCCTATCTGGACCTCGCTAAGGCCTTCGACACCATCCCCCACTCTGGAATCATAGATAAACTTACTAAGCTGGGCATAAATCCGTACGTCACTCGATGGGTTGCCAACTGGCTTACTGACAGAACCCAGACTGTAAATTTAGCTGAATCCAAATCCAGCTCCAGACAAGTGACAAGTGGAGTACCTCAGGGTTCAGTCCTGGGACCACTCTCGTTTGGCATGTACTTCTCTGAAGTACAGTCCAACACTAAGGGACTCTGGCTAACAAAGTTTGCAGATGACTGCAAACTGGGAGCCATTATTGAATCCCCAAATGATGTGGATATTCTACAAATGGGCCTTACAGAAACAGATGCCTGGTGCCAGAGCCATGGGCTCAAGCTTAATGCCAAGAAATGTACAGTTATCCCTTTGGAAAAAAACATGTACCCATGAATTACCGCATAGGTGGCAGTACACTAAACATCAAAAGTGTGATGAGAGACTTAGGGACACAGGTGGACAGTGGTTTCACCTTCGATAACCACATCACCAAAACAGTCAGGAAATCCTTCTATGTGGCACACCTCATCACTAAGGGCTTTTCATCCAGAAAAAAGGAGGTCATTGTCCCACTGTACTCATCCCTCATTAGACCCATTATAGCGTATAATGCCCCATTTGGTATGTACCTCACAAGACATCTGCAACAGCTGGAAAGGCCACAGAAATACCTCACTAAAAGAATCACAGGTCTAAAGCAGATGTCATATGCTGACCATCTAAAAAAACTCCAGCTATACTCTGTGGAATATTGTCTACTCAGAGGTGATCTCTGCTTAACATACAAGGCCATGTCAAACCCTGAGCTGTTGGACATACTCCACTTAAAGAAATCCCAATCCCTCAGAGCCACACGCTCCAGGGAACTAAACATTGTCATCACAATGAATGAAACATGCTGGAGGGATAGGTTCCTGACCCAGTGACTCCCCATACTCTGGAATAGACTGCCTATACATGTCAAGCAGAGCGCCTCCTTAGCCCTCTTCAAAAGGAACCTTGATGATTGGATGGGAGATAGGAAATTCACCCCAGGGATCATGTCAGTCTAGCTAGACAGGGGTTCAGGGAAATAAATATTGTGGGAAGAAATATCCAGGGAATTGTTATGGCTAGGCTTGTATAGGCCCTAGGGCCAATAGCCTAGTACCAACCTATGAACCTAAATGTATTTTTGCTTTTAGGACTTTTTCCCTTAGAACACTGAGCAACATTTCTCACAGCACCAGGTTCCAGGGGGAAGAGCTAGCAAGTTACTAAATTGCCTCACGAGGCCTCAAACAACAAAGGCTAAGAAGAACATGGAATCACAGCTGGCTAATCACTAATGTTACCATGAGACTGATTTTTAATGCAGTGGATGGTGCATTCAAAGCAGCAGGTACTGGCATGACTGTATATCACTGTTCTTAGTTGTGGCTATGTGATTTCACAGACAAGTTCAAGGCATCCTTCCTTAATGAACCTTACGAGTCATCTCTCTTTGGGTCCAAAATCAAACACATACATTACATAAATAAGTTAATAAATACATTGCCTAAGAGTGAGCAAAAAAGTAAAACAATGTCTGCTGTGAGAGTTTGTTTTTCTAGCCCCCATAGACCTTTCTCCTGGAATGAAAGGGGGAGGAAAGCATCTCTGATTCAAAAAGTCCCATCAATTTGCCACTGACTTCTCCTTCGACAGAGCCTCACAAGGCAGAAGGGGGAACTCCATTAGACACCGCTCTAAGGCCGGGGGGGCCCAGAAAAATCAAGGTTTAAAGGTTTCCTTGCTGACAAATCCTTTCGTCATTCTTGAAGACTAGACCAGAGCCATTTGGGGGAAACTTATCTCTTCACCTACAAAACTGGAAGGCTATGATTTAAAAAAGGTCACAGAAAAAAACAATTGGTTAAAAAACACACAAAAAAAATCTAGCAAAGCTAGATTTCCACAGTGTGATACGTTAAACCTTTTGTGTCAGAGGCAACATGGGATATATGCAAATTACACTTTAAGGATATCAGGTGTTTCAGCTAAGTGGAAATTCTGAATGTCCATGACTTTTGCTTTTACTTTTAACCATTCTAGGACAACCCCATGGTAGCTACTCTCTTCCTCACCAGTAAACAGCTCCTTGTTGTTTCCCTTATCTCTGAACTTGTCCTGCTCTCCCTTGGTCCCTACTTCCCATTTCTACTGTTGTACTCATATCTGAGTTTTAACTCTTTGTCTCCTAGACCTCTCCTCCTCATAATCTGCCTTCCCTATCCAGCTGCATACCTTACCTCTCCTGTAAACCCTCCCTGGCTATCTCTTCCTCCTAATATACTTCTATGCACTACCTCTACTCCCACTGAAACCACCTCAGGTCAGTTAACTCTGATTCTCAAGCTGAAACCTTCAACCTCTCCTATTCAAATACCTTCTGATTGTTTTCTGGGCTTCATCCGATGGGTGTAAAGCCTCCTGGGTTCTCTTGAACACCTACATCTTATGTCCTTTCTCTTGAAATATTTCCCTTCCTATCCTGCTATATACCTTCAAAACCTGTTTTGTTTTCCCCTTGTATTCACTTCTAGACCATGATGCAATAAACTACATCAGCTCACTTCCTATCCTTGTACCTTCTAAGCCTTCCTGTTCCCTTCCCCCGCTTACTATGGTAGCAAAGCTGTTCTACCCACAATCCTTTGCGCCCTCTTAAGCTTTGGCACGTTTCCCCTCAACCCCATCTTTACTTGCTCTCTCCCATTTCTACGGGCGGTCCAGAGGTGTACTGTAGCCATCCGCGGGTAAGCCTATTTTAGTTTAAATTGTTGTATAATAGAACATTCAAACGCAGGAATATGCTGACTTCAAATGTGATTCCTAATGCTATTTGGGCTTGAATGCCGTCAACTGTATCTGTTCTGTGCCTGTGAGCTGATTGTGCTGTCTTGCACACGCTAATGCTATTTAAACTATCTTTAGTCTGAATTAGCAAATCGTGTCTTATGTTTAGCAAAAACCTGTTGCTGATTGTTTGTGTTTCCTGCACATGCCAACTCTATACGGCTAACGTTAAATTAATTGAGTGTTGTCCTGTACATGCTAATGCTGTAGCGCTACCTTTAGTTTCATTTAGTATGAGTGCACTATACTCTTAGCAAAGGATATATTTTTGCAAATAATTTGTTCTGCCCACACCATTGGTAAATTGAAATGCCTAGTGGGTGTAGTAAACTTTATTGTAAGACTGACCAACCTGCAGATATAGCTCATAGGACACTGCACGTTGATCTCTCTACATAGCTATTTACCAACAGCTTTAATTACTAGCCTCATACCTATGCTATATCTCCCTTCTAACCAGTGTTTATTTATTTTTTTACTAACCCACATCCTACAAGCTACCACTTAGCTATCAGTTGGCTGGATGTACTTTGCTGGCGTATTTTGACCCTATACAGTCGGAAAACACTGCAATGCTAGGTTCTGACTGTAAGCAGTCTTCAAAAGACTACCATTGCTAGCGACTGCAATATACTTGATAACAAGCCATGCTTAACATCGCAACTCAAGATTTTCAGTTTATGCTGCCTACACACACCTCCCTTAATTAGCAACAGTAATATGATGTACTGTATGTAGTTTCTAAACAGCAGTCTGTAATTTATCTCTCTTCTTTCCTCCACAAAAGAAAAGGGAAGATACATGATTACCTTAGCTAGCGATTTCTGGTTACTATCCTTTGGGCTGCTGTGAACTTGAAATTGTCTACGTTTACCATGTACATATGCCCTGTATAACATAGCCTGATGTTGTTATGTAATCTGTAGCTATGCTTGGATTGATGTTTTACTGCAATACTACATAGAATATTTAAGTTGTTTTACATAGTATATTAATGTATTGTTGTCTCATGCTGTCTTTATTGTAAGCCAGATAATCTTTGTTTACTGTGTTAATGCATTGCATTTTACTGATTCCACTACTCTATCTCCAGTCACTACTTCCTTACTATTTTGCTACATCTTACCCCCACTCATATAATACTCCCTTTCTCAAACCTGACTCCTACCTGCACTCCATCCCTCATACCACTCAAAGGTCTCCCCTCACTAAGAGTTCCTCTACTCCCACACAACCACCCCTCCCATACCCTACTTTTCTCCAAATTGGCTATAACTCTCACCTACCCACAATTACTTACCACTGACACTCATCCAGTTTTATGAATCCTCTTCTCCCACATTTCTCACAACTTATTATTTGTCTTCTTTTCCTAGGATTATCTAGCTACTTCTGCATCCTCATCTCTCTCTGGCCCTTTCTGGCTGAAATACCTGCAGTCAGGTTTCTCCCAGAATATTTTCCTTCAAGTGTGAAATCACTTAAGTATGTCCACCTTATCTGAAATAAAGTAAAACTACAATAACCATTCTAGGACAACCCCGTGGTAGCTACTCTCTTCCTCACCAGTAAACCTCTCCTTGTTGTTTCCCTTATCTCTGAACTTGTCCTGCTCTCCCTTGGTCCCTACTTCCCATTTCTACTGTTGTACTCATATCTGAGTTTTAACTCTTTGTCTCCTAGACCTCTCTTCCTCATAATCTGCCTTCCCTATCCAGCTGCATACATTACCTCTCCTGTAAACCCTCCCTGGCTATCTCTTCCTCCTAATATACTTCTATGCCCTACCTTTACTCCCACTGAAACCACCTCAAGTCAGTTAACTCTGATTATCAAGCTGAAACCTTCAACCTCTCCTATTCAAATACCTTCTGATTGTTTTCTGGGCTTCATCCAATGGGTGTAAAGCCTCCTGGGTTCTCTTGAACACCTACATCTTAACTCGTCTCTCTTGAAATACTTCCCTTCCTATCCTGCTATATACCTTTAAAACCTGTTTTGTTTTCCCCTTCTATTCACTTCTAGACTATGATGCAATAAACTACATCAGCTCACTTCCTATCCTTGTACCTTCTAAGCCTTCCTGTTCCCTTCCCCCGCTTACTATGGTAGCAAAGCTGTTCTACCCACAATCCTTTGCGTCCTCTTAAGCTTTGGCGCGTTTCCCCTCAACGCCATCTTTACTTGCTCTCTTCCATTTCTACGGGTGGTCCAGAGGTGTACTGTAGCCTTCCACGGGTAAACCTATTTTAGTTTAAATTGTATAATAGAACATTCAAACGCAGGAATATGCTGACTTCAAATGTGATTCCTAATGCTACTTGGGCTTGAATGCCGTCAACTGTATCTGTTCTGTGCCTGTGAGCTGATTGTTTGTGCTGTCTTGCACACACTAATACTATTTAAACTATCTTTAGTCAGAATTAGCAAATCGTGTCTTACATTTAGTAAAAACCTGTTGCTGATTGTGTTTGTTGTCCTGCACACGCCGACTCTATAGGGCTAACGTTAAATTCATTGAGTGTTGTCTTGTACACGCTAATGCTATAGCACTGCCTTTAGTTTCATTTAGTATGAGTTCACTATATTCTTAGCAAAGGATATATTTTTTTGCTAACGTTAAATTCATTGAGTGTTGTCCTATACACGCTAATGCTATAGCGCTACCTTTAGTTTCATTTAGTATGAGTGCACTATACTCTTAGCAACGGATATATTTTTTGCAAATAATTTGTTCTGCCCACACCGTTGGTAAATTGAGATGCCTAGTGGGTGTTGTAAACTTTATTGTAAGACTAACCAACCTGTAGATATAGCTCATAGGAAACTGCACGTTGATCTCTCTACATAGCTATTTACCAACAGCTTCAGTTACTAGCCTCATACCTATGCTATATCTCCCTTCTAACTAGCGTTTATTTATTTTTTTACTAGCCCACATCCTACAAGCTACCGCTTAGCTATCAGTTGGCTTGATGTACTTTGCTGGCGTATTTTGACCCTATACAGTCAGAAAACACTGCAATGCTAGGTTCTGACTGTAAGCAGTCTTCAAAAGACTACCATTGCTAGCAACTACAATATACTTGATTACAGGCCATGCTTAACATCGCAACTCAAGGTTTTCAGTTTATGCTGCCTGCACACACCTCCCCTAATTAGCGACAGTAATATGATGTACCGTATGTAGTTTCTAAAGAGCAGTCTGTAATTTCTCTCTCTTCTTTCCTCCACAAAAGAAAAGGGAAAGTACATGATTACCTTAGCTAGTGATTTCTGATTACTATCTTTTGGGCTGCTGTGTACTTGAAATTGTCTAAATTTACCCTGTACATATGCCGTGTAAACCATAGCCTGATGTTATTATGTAATCTGTAGCTATGCTTGGATTGATGTTTTACTGCAATACTACATAGAATATTTATGTTGTTTTACATAGTATATTAATGTATTGTTGTCTCATGCTGTCTTTATTGTAAGCCAGATAATCTTTGTTTATTGTGTTACTGCATTGCATTTTACTGATTCCACTACTCTATCTCCAGTCACTACTTCCTTACTATTTTGCTACATCTTACCCCCACTCATATAATACTCCCTTTTCTCAAACCTGACTCCTACCTGCACTCCATCCCTCATACCACTCAAAGGTCTCCCCTCACTAAGAGTTCCTCTACTCCCACACAACCACCCCTCCCATACCCTACTTTTCTCCAAATTGGCTATAACTCTCACCTACCCACAATTACTTACCACTGACACTCATCCAGTTTTATGAATCCTCTTCTCCCACATCTCTCACAACTTATTATTTGTCTTCTTTTTCTAGAGTTATCCAGCTACTTCAGCATCCTCATCTCTCTCTGTCCCTTTCTGGCTGAAATACCTGCATTCAAGTTTCTCCCAGAATATTTTCCTTCAAGTGTGAAATCACTTAAGTATGTCCACCTTATCCGAAATAAAGTAAAACTGCTATAACCATTTTAGGACAACCCCGTGGTAGCTACTGTCTTCCTCACCAGTAAACCTCTCCTTGTTGTTTCCCTTATCTCTGAACTTGTCCTGCTCTCCCTTGATCCTTACTTCCCATTTCTACTGTTGTACTCATATCTGAGTTTTAACTCTTTGTCTCCTAGACCTCTCCTCCTCATAATCTGCCTTCCCTATCCAGCTGCATACCTTACCTCTCCTGTAAACCCTCCCTGGCTATCTCTTCCTCCTAATATACTTCTATGCCCTACATTTACTCCCACTGAAACCACCTCAGGTCAGTTAACTTTGATTCTCAAGCTGAAACCTTCAACCTCTCCTGTTCAAATACCTTCTATCTGATTGTTTTCTGGGCTTCATCCGATGACTGTAGCCCTGTTCCGTTCACTCCCCTACCCCCATTCCTACCCACCCCATTACAATTTCCTTTATACCAACCTCTCCCTCCCCTTCCTGTTCCACCAGCCTCACAAACTTCACTTCCTGCAAAATAACCGCTCCTACCCACAAAATCTGTCAATCTTCACTATCTTACCTCATACCATTTAATGGCTCCCCCTACTGGTTCATCATATCAAACTCTCTCCAATATGCATTACCTTCTTATTCTCACAACACTCCTCTTCATACTATCCTCCATGACCACCTTCCACTTCCACCTTCAAAACACACCCTTATGCTCTCCTACCTCCACATATTATCCACAAAACATCCTTCCTATTACTTATACTATCTCCCCAGCTCTATTTACCTCTTCCACCATATGTCTATTTAAACACTCCATCCTCCAAGTCCATACACCTACCTATAAGACTAAGTCATTGCTATATAAACTCCAACTACATACTGCCACACTTTTTACTCTTAGAAAAAACCTACTCTGCTCTGGAGATATCCATCCGAACCCAGGCCCAACTCCCACTCATACCTACCTGACTCCTACCAGACCCACCCCCTCCACAAACTCCACACAAATTCCTCCCCATCCACAAGAGCATGTACAGAACCTAGCCCTATCACAACACCTGACTATTCTCACTAAATATTCAGAGCCTAACAAACAAAGTCACTGAGCTTTACAGTTGGATGGCTCATACTACCCCATATATTCTCTCCCTATCAGAAACTTGGCTAAAGCCACAAATCTCTGACAGCAAAATACTTCCACCTGGCTATAGTATATTTCGCTCAGACAGACTTACTAAAAAGGGAGGCGGAGTTGCTATATTATACTCCAACAGCCTAAATATCTCACCTTATCCCTCACCCATACCTAATTTCTACCCAGCAGAAGTTATAATACTAAACTGTCATTTGAACCTTCAAAAGAAATTTGCTGTTGCTTCCATCTATCTTCCTCCAAGTAACAATTTACCTATCCTTGAAAACATTTTATCCTGGTTCTCCCAAAAGATACCATATGAAACCCTTATACTAGGTGATATCAATATTGACTGGTCAAAACTCATTACTGACTCACCTCAACTCAGTATCCACCTATATGGCTTCCACCAAATGATATCATCCTCCACTCGCTTCCACAAAACATCATCATCAATTACTACAATTGACTGGATTCTTACCAACTCTCCCCACCACTACCATAATCCTACCACCTTACCTGACTCCCTCAGTGACCATCTCCCTACCTCTATCTTAAGATACTACTCTCCAACACCAAAACCACACCTAACTAGAGACTGTCGGAAACTATCCAATTTCATTTCCACTCAATTCAACTCTATTCTCTCTAATATAGACTGGACCATCCTAAAACAAATCCCACTAGACGATGCTGTAAGTATGTTTAACTACATATTTCTGAATACTCTAGACTCCCTAGCTCCTTCTAAGTAAATCAGAATTAAATTTAATTTTGCTCCATTGCTATCTAAAGAAACAAAGTCACTAATGAAACAATGGGACAGTGCTTGGAAAGCCTGGACTAAAACAAAACAATTCCCCCTCCTGAACAAATATAGACAACTAAGAAACCTATAAAAAAACATACTACATTAGATAAAAAATCCTACTACACCTCTGCACAGCTAAGCAACTCATCTAACCCTTGTAAATACTGGTCTACCCTGAACAAAATCCTCTATCCAGGCAGACCTTCTAACCCCTCCCCTTACCCAGAATCATCTCCTGAAGAAACTGCTACCCTCCTAAACAAACATTTTATTGATACCATCCAGAATCTCATACCCATTAAGCCAAACTTAACTTCACAACCTACAGCACCCAATACTCAAACCTCACCTCAGTTCTCCTTTCAGCCCATTTCTACCTCTTATATTAAATCTTTACTTCTTAAGCTCAAACCCTGTTCTGCCTCCACAGACAAACTATCACCTACCTTCTTTAAACTTGCTGCTGACTCTATTACCTACCCTGTCTCTGTACTAATAAACAGATTAATTTTTGAATCAACTGTACCTACTCTGTGGAAATCTTCCTTCACTATACCATTACACAAAGGAGGGAACTCAACTGACCCCACAAACTACCAACCCATTGCCATTCTACCCCCCCCCTCTCTAAGATACTAGAAAAATGTATTCACACACAGCTTCTTAACCACCTCATCAAACACAAACTACTCACCCCCCACCCAACATGGATTCTGTCCCAACCACAGTACTACCACTGCCCTCCTTTCCTTCACTCACACTATTGCAGAGGCAATGGATAACAATAAGCTTGTCTCTTGTCTCTTCCTCGACCTCTCAACAGCTTTTGATACTGTTTCTCATCCTTTACTACTATCCAAACTCTCAAACCTACACCTATCCACATCCTCCCTAGCATGGTTCACCAGCTACCTAACCGGAAGGCAACAATCCATCAAATGGCTCTCATCCATCTCTCCCTTCCTTCCTACCCCCACTGGTGTACCCCAAGGCTCCATCCTAGGTCCTCTCCTGTTTAATGTATTCACCAATGACCTGTCTACCTCCTGCAAAGAGTCTTCCCTCATACAATATGCTGATGACTCCACACTTATATTTATCTCCAACAACATCTCCAAGCTCCATACCTTAACCTAACAAGCTTTCCTTTCCACTGAGCAATGCCTATCTGACAACCAATTGATTCTAAACCTCAAAAAGACTAAGCTCCTTCCTTCCCCGATCTCTTGCCCATCATAAATCATCATTTCCTACAAATCCTCAAACAACACAACTATTCAACCTGATAGCCATACAAAACTACTTGGAGTCATAGTAGATGACAAACTTCAATTCAACCTCCACTTACTCCAATGCATAAAGAAAACACATCAAAAACTAGCTCTACTTTATCAAAACAAAAAAATTCTCACCCCAGAGGCTAGACTGACACTTGGACAGGCACTACTCCTCCCCTCCCTCTTTTACGCTGCCCCTATTCTCAGCAACATACAAGTCATCACCCTGAATAAACTACAACAAACCTATCACAAAATAGCTAGATTCATCACCAACTCACCATACAACACACACCATTGTATTGCATTAAACTCTCTCCAATGGCTAGAACTCCCCCAACAACTGCTTCTATCTCAATTTCAAATACTACACTCTATTCTCTACAAACCCTCTTTCTGTCCATCTCTCTCTCCCTTAGTCTCCATCTATACTCTATCATGGACCCTCTATACATCAAACCAAAAGCTACTAGACATATATCAACCAAACAAATCTATTGGGAAAATACTCTATAAACATACTGTCACCAATGCCTGGAACAAACTCCCCCTTAGCCTACGATCCATTACACACTACACCTAGTTTAAAAATGAACTAAAAACTTTTCTACTTAACTCCAAGACTTGCTCTTGTCATAAACCCACCTAGTCTCCCTCTCCTGTCTCACATTTTGCTACACACCATTCTGAAGAAGAAAAAAAAAATTTTTGATGATAGAACTTCATGTATGTATTTTATGTAACAGCTTTGTAGCTGTTCTCTTCTATACTCAACTTTGTTATTATTTGTACTCAACTTTGTTATTATTAACAGCTTTGTAAATCCTTCAACTATGTTAGTACTATACTTCTGCATGCAATCAATGTACTATTATGCAATTTTCTGGAGCTTTTCTCCTCGGGTCTCCACTGAAAATGGGCCAAAAGCCCAGTTGGACTAACCGGTTAACAAATGACAATAAATAAATAAATAAATAAACTTCAGCAGTTTAAATACATTTGTAAAGAAGACCAAGTTCACGATGGTTACTGTGCAATTCATTTTTCCTCTGCTGGGGAAAGGGGGCAGGATGTGCTGTATAGACCATCACAATGCTTGTTATCTGTGAAAATCCACAGCAGTACAGAAGGTGTCTCAGATTCCAGCTGGGGGCCAGACATTATCAGTTCTAGGCATTTTTTGTCAATCCTTGATTACCTCCTTGAATTACAAAAAAACAGGCTTGGAGCTCAATCCCTAGGCTTCATAGATTGTCATCTAGACAAGTAATCAGAAATTGTGAGATTGCCACTTTTAAAGCTGACTTTACTTCGCTTGCAGGCACAATACTTTCTCAATTCTACAACTCCACCTCTCTGATTCTCTGTTTAATAGTGTCCATGGCAGCCTCAATAACCTTGGTCTTTCATGCAAGATTCTTTATGAGATTTCTACAGTGGACACCCTATGTTAATGCATCCTATTCACCATTCTGTCAAGTTATCCTCCCTGTGTCATCACCACGTCATGGTGGGTAACTTCCCCTATGGTTTCACAAGGAGTCTATGGACAGTGAGTTTCCTAACATTTCTCCATCCAGCCTGATTGACATGGACATTCTGAGGCAATGTAGCAATTGTCTCGTGTATACTGACAACCACTTGCTCCCAAAGCAAACAAATACAGTATGTGAGAGATGTAACTATACCATGAAACTAGAATTAATCCTCTCATGTAACACTAAACAACACAAACAGGTTGTCAACACACATGCGTCTCCACTCACACAAGTTAAGGTCAAGACATATAAACCCACATATGCGGAGGTACTCACTGAGAGCCTACCAAAAGACCAGAGACCTCCCCAGAGCAAACAACCTACACATACTGGTACACTAACAGAATCCATCACTACACATAACAACACACACATATCAGTGTCTCAGCAATTAATCACCTAAGGCAAAACATCTCAAAACCTAATGTCCTAGTCAAAGGCAACTCAATAGTGAGACACACAGATGTTCCTCTCACCAGGATGAACAATGAGAAGGTCACAGTCAGCTGCCTGTCAGGTATGAGGATCCATCAAATCAAGTACACACTCAAGTCATTCAGCGACAATTACCATTATGACTTTGTCATAGTGCATGTTGGAGTAAATGACTCGAGACATACCTCTCTGGACTATATGAAGAGAGACATGACTGAACTCTCAGATTATGTGTCCTAGGCAGGTATGACCCTAACCCTAAGCAGCATTCTACCTTCACCTAGGATGATGCCACAATACAGACAAAATTGATTGATTTCAGTAATTGATTTAGCTTCTGGTGTCACACCAGGGGGATCCACTATCTGACACCCTTGGAAGACATGGTCAACGGACCACTCTGCTTTGCCATAGATGGCCTTCACCTGTCTTCTCAAGGCTTTTGGATATCAGCAAAGATGCTCACCCCCCCCCCCCCCCATAGTGCCTTTTTCAGGCAATGTCAAAACAACAAAACTTCTGATGTAAAGAAATTCACTGGAGACAAAATAAGGTCATGTTGCTTAATGCTTGGAGCCTAAACGAACAAAACATGCTGGAGGGATAGGTTCCTGACCCAGAGACTCCCCAGACTCTGGAATAGACTGCCCATACATGTCAAGCAGAGTGCATCTTTGGCGCTCTTCAAAAAGAACCGTGATGACTGGATGGGAGATAGGAAATTCACCCTTGGGATCATGTCAGTCGCCGTGCTAGACAGGGGTCCAGGGAAGTACTACTGTGGGAAGAAATAGCCAGGGAATTGTTATGGCTAGGCTTGTATAGGCCCTAGGGCCAATAACCTAGTACCAACCTATGAACCTATGAACCTAAACAGTAAACTGCATTCCCTGGAAGCACTCCTCACCTTGGAAGATGCTGATGTCTGTGCAGTCACTGAGACTTGGTTCAAGGCTGCAGAAAGCACCCCAGATGTGCAAAGCTGCAATGCCTTTCACACATTCAGACCTCAAAATGAACATGAAAGAACCAAAGGTGGAGGTGTATCCATCTTCATTAAATCCAAATACATCTTGAGACTGGTGAAACAGTATGACTGTCTTAAGTTACTCCAGGCCAAAATAACTATAGGCAAAATACCCTTCAACATCATTGCTAGCTGCAGGTCCTCCCACCATGAACCAGGAGAAGCATACTGCCTACCTGGACTTGCTAGAGTTGCTCAGTATACAACCAAACAACTTGGTCATGGGAGATTTCAGCTATCCTTCCATTGACTGGGCACCTTATACGAGCTCAAACATTTCTCTGGGGTTCCTGGATTTTGTTAATTCAAATGCCCTGGAACAGTTGGTCTGCACACCCACAAGGGGCTCAGATGTTCTAGACTAAGTGCTCACCAACATGGGGGTTCACTGCGCTACCCCTGTTTGTTGCCATCCCTGGTAAGGTCAGACCATAAATCAGTCTCATCTGAAATAAAGATGAGACCTGACAACCTCACAGGAGCAAAAAACTGAAAAATTTCTCCAAAGCAAACTAAGAGATAGTGTAAAAAGTTTCAAAGCCCCTGCTAACATAGCCAGTAATGACCCCTGTGCAGAAGAGTACACAAATGCCCTATACAGCCACTTAAACAAATGTATTGACTCAGCTGTACCTGACAGGTCTAAAACCAGGTCAGTATAAATAAGTTATATAACAAAAGAAAAAAACTGATAGCTAAGAACAAGAGAGGACTTACTCAACAGAAGAAGAATACCTTCCACGGCTTGAACAAGCAAGTAAGATATAATGAAAAGTCTTCTAAGGCTAGTTATGAGACTAAATTAGCATCACTAGCTAAAGACAAACATAAGACATTCTTTAGTTACATCCAGAACATAAAAAGGAATGCCCAGCTGTGTGTCGAACTTATAATGGATGTTACCACTCACACTGAACCTGAGAAAATCGCCAACCTGCTAGCTGACAGATTTGGCAATAACTTCACTCCCCCTATCTCTACCGGCCATACCTCAAAGCATTCCTGACACCAGTCTACTACAGAGCATCTCCAAAGAACAGGTCATACAAGCACTCTCCAAGGCCAAAAATACGGCCTCTATGGGACCAGATAACATCCCAGGTTGTGTACTAAACAATCTAAAACAAGACCTAGCGGAACCACTTGGTACTCTCTATAATCATAGCCTGAGCTCTGGCTTTGTTCTGGCCGAGTAGAGAACAGCAGCAGTAATCCACTTGCACAAAGGGGGTCCGTCAATTGACCCAGGAAACTACTGACCCATAAGCCTAACCAGCCTTATCTGCAAGGTCATGGAAAGAATCATCATAGACCTTATCAACAAGGACACAGGTGACCTTCAAACTCTTGACCCAACACAGTTTGGTTTCGTCAAGGGTAGATCTTGCCTATTAAACCTGGTGGCCTTCTTTGAGAATGTTATCAAAGCCCTGGATGAGGCAAGGCAGTACATACCACCTATCTTGATTTCACCAATGCTTTTGTCACAATCCCCCACTGAGTCTCCCAATGATGTAAACATATTACAGAAGGGGCTAACTCAGACAAATGATTGGTGCCAAAGTCATGGACTAAAACTAAATGCAAACAAAATGCACGCCTCATTATCCCTTTTGGCAAAGAAGTAGCCCCTGATAATTATGACATCGATAGCACCCCTCTAAGCACAAACTCGGTGTGAGACTTGGGAACACAGGTTGATAGCAATCAAAATTTCAATCACCATGTGTCTGTAGTGGTTAGAAAAGCATTCTACATTGCTCATCTCATAAATAAGGGCATGTCATCCAAGACCAGGGAGGTTATAGCTCCACTGTACTTGACCCTTATCAGACCACTAATCAAGTACAATGCTCCCATCAGTATGGTTCAGGGGTTGGGAGGGTGGCCTAATGGTTAAGGTGTTTGCCTTACAAACACAAGGTGCAGGGTTTGAGTCTCACAAGGGATAATTGGCTAGGCTTACAATGACTTGCAAGGGCAGTTAGCCTAGTACTAACCTATGAACCTATGTACGTCAACAGAAACCTGCAGCAACTAGAAAGACCACAGATATTTCTAATCAAGAGAATCCAGGGCCTCCAAAATGTGACTTACATGAAAAGACTAAAAGCCCTGCCACTGTACCCTGTATTATACAGGCTGCTTAGAGGTGACCTGTGCCTGGCCTACAGAGCAGTCGCTGACTCTGCCTTAATGGAAATGCTTCATATATGCAAATCAAATGGGACAAGTGTCACTTACTGTAGGGATCTCAACCTAGCCTGTGACATTAACAGAACATGTTGAAGAGAGTGATATATCTCCCAGAGATTGCCACTCCTCTGGAATAAGCTCCCACTTCACATGAAGCAGAGCTCCTCAATGATCCTATTTAAGTGCAGTGTTGACAATTGGATGGATGACCATAAATTCACCTCGGGGGTGGCACCTATGTCCTTCATGGACAGGGGTTGTGTGTACTCATCACAGAATCGCTCTGCTAACAATGACCATCTGATTGTGGTCAATGGGTTTTTACATGGCTAGGTTTGTAAAGCCCTAGGGCCATTAGTGTAGTAACCTCCTATGAACCTACTTGTTCTTACTCTTTCCATGGCCACATTGACTATGGCTGTTTCCCCATTAGGGTGGGTGGGGAATTCTGAGGGAAGGACAGTTCAAGGAATGTCATCCAGTCAGGAGGCCCATATTCACATTTTGAAAAGTTAATCTGATGAAGTCCAGTTGGTGAACAAAAGCACTTATAAATAAAAGCTGAGTTTTTACACTGACCAAGTCTACTGGAGTTTTAATATACTACTTTTATAGAACACGAATTAACATCTGAAGTTTTGGACTATTTATTACTGTTGCTTTTAGTTCTAACTTTAAGAGTTTTAGTTTTCATTTTTCTCAAATAAAAAGGAAGTTGTGCTTCCACTGGTTATTCTGGGTTGACGACACTGGAGTGGGTGATTACTATTTGTACCTTTTCAGGAACTCAAGTAGCAAGGGTCATAGGGATCTCTTCTGCTTTTGTCCACAGTGGCTCTTTTCTGTCCATGCAACTGTATAATGCCACTATGAATTATTATAGCAATAACCCACGCCTGGGTGTGGGTAATGCTGGATTTACCCACGGTTGGTGTGGTTTGGTCACGGGGGCGAAGCACTCATACCCCCTTTGCAGACTAGCCATGGCACTGTGGGACACAGCTTTGACTTACCAAGTACATCTTCAAGCTCAATTCCTGCCAGGAAAACAAAATACTCTGGCAGATGATTTAAGCAGAAACCTTATGGACCCTCACAAGTGGAAACTAGATCCACAAATCTTCAGCATGATAACAAAGAAATGGGGGAGCCCGGACATAGATCTGTTTGCCTCTCCTCAAAATTATCAATTGAAAAGATTCTGCACAAGGACTTATCACAGACAAGCATGGAAAGTGGACGCCCTATCCTTCAGTTGGAAAAATCAGTTTATGCCTTTCCTCCTCTGCCTCTTCTTCCCAAGGTCCTACTAAAAGTCAGACAAGAGAAACCAAGGATGATACTAAGTGCCCCGGACTGGCCCCACCAATACTGGTACCCAATCCTAAGGAACTTGTCTCAATACCCAGCTTGGACCTTACCTCAAAGGCCTCAATTACTGTCCTAGCAAAACAATCAGATCCTGCACAATCAGCTCCAAACACTGAACCTGGCAGCATGGCTGATCATGTAGTTATGCAAACAACACCTCTCAGTAAAGCTATGATGGATGTCATTTTGGAAGCCAGAAGGCCTAGTACTAGAAAATCTTATGCTGATAAATGGAAGAGATTCTGTGCTTGGAATCAAGCACAAGGAACTGATACATCAGAACCAAATATTCCTCAGATATTACAATACTTGACTGAGATGCTTGGCAAAGGCCTATCTTTCTCATCAATAAAAATCCATGCCTCTGCCATTTCAGCTCATTACAATACAGAGCCACCAATCTTTTCTCATCCTTTACTAAAGCAGTATCTTAGAGGAGCCAAAATTTAAGGCCTCCCAGAAGATCACCAATACCTGCATAGGACCTCAATTATGTGTTGGAAAAGCTCACCCTGCCTCCATTTGAACCAGCTGCTACTGCAGATATAAAGTTCTTATCATGGAAAACAGCTCTGCTCCTAGCAATCACTTCAGCAAGAAGAGTCTCAGAACTACAGGCCCTCATGGCTGTGGAGCCTTTTATCATATTTTACCCAGACAGGGTGTCTCTGAGGACCAATCCTTCATTTATGCATAAGGTGGTTTCCAGTGTGGCTCTTAACCAAACTATTCATCTGCCAACCTTTTATCCAAATCTGCAGAACAAGGGGAGAGAATTCTGCATTCCTTGGATGTACACAGACAGCTAAGATTCTACTTGAGCAGGACTAAAGCTCTAAGAAAAACTGAGCAATTACTAGTGACATATGCTGCAGGATCAGAAGGAAAGGTTATTTCAAATCAGACTATTTCAAAGTGGATAAGCCACTGCATTCGTTTCTGCTACTTACACCATTGCAAACCTGTGCCCAAGGGCATTAGGTCTCATTCCACCAGAGCTGCAGCTACATCAGCAGCCTTTCTTGGAGGCATACCAACCAAAGACATTCTAGAGGCTGCTACTTGGAGTTCTGTTCACACCTTTACAAAGCATTATCATTTGCCTCTCTACTCTAAGTCCAGGCCAGGCTTTGCCACTGCAGTTCTGCAGGGCCTTATAGCCACCCCTAATGCTGTTTAGCTCCAGCCTCCCATCCATAGCTTTGGGAGTCTATCCACATGTAATGACTGCAACAGTGAAACACGAAGAACATAGTACAGTCGTGTACACTTACCATAAATGCAGATGTTCGAGTGTATTCACTGTTGCAGTCCAGGTTACCCGCCCGCCATCCCCCTTTCATTCTGGAGTTTATCTTTCCTTCTCTATCTTCTACAATCTATGTGCTATATTTCCTTGTAGATGAAGGTATAGTTTGTATTGATGCATGTATATATAGTTTATATATATATATTTTTGCTACCTTTTTGGGGGCACCTGACATCTGGGGCAAGAAAAGAAAATGGTGTCGGCTGCTAGTTTTATACCCCTGACAACCTGACGTCATGGAAGAGGAGACACCAACCGATGCAGGACCCAAGACTTTGGAATTCAGGCCGACTGAGGGCAACCTGCCAGCAGATTACCCCAAATGTAATGACTGCAACAGTGAATACACTCGAACATCTACATTTATGGTAAGTGTACACAACTGTATTTTCTGACCACAATCATACTCAGTGCAATATTTGACAGGCCTTTGTACCCAAGACCCTGCACAGCTGTCTGTCCTCTTTATCTGTGTATTTAGAAAACCAATGTATGATGATGGTAGCTCAGAGGACCATAGCTACCAGTTCACCCCACCCAGGCGTTCGGCCACTTACTTTAAAAGAAGACCAAAAAATGCATTTAGACACTTCTGCTGTCCAGCCTCTGCCAGACATCTTTGTAAGGTTAAGTATAGAACCAGAGAACTGTCTGGTTTTGATGTTTGCTCCCTCTGTTGCGACCCTGTTGAAGGCCAACACTGGTATGGCTATCCACATGTCCACTAAGGCTGAACTTACATCTGCTGCAGACAAGAAGGAAGACCTGTGGCTTATCATATCTAAAGAGCCTAGGGGAATTCCCTAGATTCTAGCAAGGGAGAAAGTCCTTGGTTCCGTTATGAAGGTTAAGTAGGGTTCAGAAATCTCTCATTCCCTTATTGGGGTTAGGCAGGGTTCAGAGCCTCCTATGATTGTTAGAGCTTTGCTTCCTCTTAAGAAAAAGTAAGACCAGGGAAGTGTCCCCTGTTGCAAAGGACCCCTCCCCCCATAAAGAGTGGCAGGATTTAATTCAGGGCTTTTTTAAGTCCCTCACAGTAATCCAAAATGGTTTCTTCATGACTTGGAAATCCTTTCTTCCTTTTTCAGGGAAGCTGCAGCCCCCTCCTTACCAACTCCCTCATTTTGCTCCTCTTCTTCAGGATATTTTGGCTCAAGAAACTCTTCAGTCAGTTCCTCTGTCCCAGAAGAGCAAAGAACATTACTGAAGAAAGTTCTTGGTTCCCAGAAAAGAGGGCTGTTGGAGACCCGTTCTGGTTCTCTTCTTTCTCAAAACATTTCTAAAAGTCCCTTCTTTCAAAATGTTGACTCTTCAGTCACTTTTCATATGTTGTTTCCTTAGGCCTTTCTGGTATCTCTCACCCTGAAAGATGTCTATCTCCACATTTGTAGTCACCCAGTCTTCAGGACATATTTACTGATCTCTGCTTCTTCCCTCACTTTATCAGATGTTCATCATATTGATCACAGCTGCAATAGCCTTAACTATATGCGTTATATCCTATCAAGGATATAACAGCTAGCCAGCTTCAAAAGCTTCAAGGTACTTTCCACACACTCAAACAGTTCTTCCTGAGCTTCCTAAAAAGACAGGTTTGAGTGCCAAGCCTTTCTGAGGTTTTCTGCCACTGAAGAGAGTGCTCCTCTGCAGGTTTTTGAGGATTGACTGTTGGCTTGTGCTGTTCCATTGCTGGGCAGATAAGTTCCCTTTGGGAAAAAAAAACTTCCACATTTAAAAATTTGTTTAAATGTACTTTCCTGGTTAGGAAACGTATTTCTGCTCTAGGAGTTTGTGTTTTAACGGTCTGTCTCAAAACTTAACTGTACTTTAAAACATCATTGTAAATTTTTTCCTGACAGTTTAAATGTTGTTTAAAACAGTTTAAAACTATATTTTCTCTGGAAAAATGTGTTTATTTTACTTTCAGACTGGCAAAGTGTATTAAAGTGCTTTTTACTGAGTTTTTATTGGGAATTTTTACCAGCTTGTTCTGTTTTCCCTGTGAAGGGGGCACCATTTTCGGCCTAGCCATAGAGCAAGCAACCGGTCCCATGGCTGGTCCTTCTTCCAGCTAAAAAAATAAAAGTTAAGTAAGCAGCCTTTGCTACTAAAGCAGGCTGGCAATTTGCCTCAGCCACAGTGAGATGACTCTGTTGTGGCCAAAGCTGGTTCCTCACACCAATGATCTTTTACCCTGGATCCCTCTGGTGTAGCACCTACAGCCACTATGGACTAGTTAGCCATGTCCTCTGCAGCTATTGCAGTCCCCTCAGTGGGCAATGGAGAGCCACTCTTGTTGGTCCAGGGAGAGGAAGTAAGAAAGTCTTCCCTGTTTTGTCAGAATGTTGTCCCCATTCCCTGGGGAAGCTGCTGCCATTAACAACCTGTTGGTCCCACTTTTCCTGTCAAAAAGAAACAGAAAACTAAACATTTATCTGCTACTGTTCAAATTTCCCTGGACAGGAGTAGTTTATTAGGTCTGTCTCAAGTCTAATTCAGGCTATTGGTCTTTCTTTCAATGTAGTTTCTGGTAAAAAAGAAAAGGCATGCCTCTTTTCCCGAAGAGATTTAAGTCTGAATCTGGACAGGACAATTAAGTGAAATATACATGGTTTTCTTTTCAGATTTCTGATGGAGATTCTGCCTGTGAATGTTTCTCTTTCTCTGAGACTATTTCTAGAATGTCCCAGTGTTTTCAGTGGAAGAACACTGAGATTTCTCAGTCCCTCAGAAAATACTATGAGCTGTTACAAATGGAATTTCCAGAACCTTCTCCCATTCCTCCTGTGGTGTCAGCATTGGAGTATGTGTGTCTTAATGCCTGCAATTGTCCTGGTAGACTGGCTGCTGCACCTAAAGGGTAGACAGACTGTGCAATGTTCCTCAGTCTTTTAAGTTTTATACACTCATCCCAAACCTGACAGCAGCTATAGATTTAGTTAATTATGGTGCTGTGAAACATTTAGTTAATCCCAACCCTACACTTTCTGACAAGGATGGTAAACTTACTGGTAAGTACTAGAAAAAATATATACTTCTGCAACTTTAATTTTCAGAATTTTGAATCGTCAGGCTCATACGTACGTTTATTCTGACTAATTGTGAAAGTATGAGGAATGTTGCAGCTTCTTATTGTGAGGAAAATCTGCTTCAAATGGTTTAGTTCCTTCCATTTCATAGTTCACAACTCATTGTTTAAAATGTGTGTTTTACTTTGTTGATATCTTCCAAGGCTATGGCCACTGGTACTGTTTTGAGGACGTTTGCCTGATTGCTTCCTCAGAACCTTGCAGAAGATGTGAAAAATGATATTTTAAATTGTTCTTTGGTACAAATTTAGTTTTTGTTTCTTTTGCTGCAGAGATTATCAAAAATGTGATAAACTGGATAAACTGATACAGGGAAACTATCAGATTTTTCAGTCCTCATTTTCTAAATTTTCCAAGGGATTCTGTACCCCCTTGTCCAGTTTTGGCAAGAGACCAAATAAACAGTCTCAGAAAAATGCTGATAAACAGATGAGTAAAAAACAATGGTAAGGGGGTTCCAAAAAGAAGGCAGAAACCCTGCAAAAAACAAAGGACAGGCTAACAAGTTAGAATGACGGTTTAAGGGACCCCCCCCCCCCACACCCACACACACACACACATACACACACACTGGCAGTCCCTTTTCCCTTTCAGGAAGTCTTTATTTCCATTGCTCTTTTTGGCAACAGATAGTTTCAGACAAATGGGTTCTGAAGATCATTCATCAAAAGTTACAAATGGCAGTGGGAAGAAACTCCTCCCTTCCAGTGAGTAATTCCTCATCTAACAGACCAGACTCCTCTATTCATTCAACATATGTTGTCTCAGGGATAATAGAACTAGTTCCCCCTTCGCATTTTGGGAAAGGTTTTTATTCAGGGATGGTGCCAAAGAAAGAAAATGCCTAGAGGCTAGTGCTGGATCTTTCTTCCCTAAACCAATATGTGATAGTGCCCAAGTTAAAAATTCTAAACTTCACAACCTGTTACTTTTTCTTCTTCATTTAAGTTTTTGGCAACACTAGATTTAAAAGATGCTTTTCATCACATCCCTGTTCATCCAGATTTTAGGCATTTCATAAGGCTTTGTGTGCCTGGATCACATTTTTAGTTCTCAGCCTTAACAATTGGACTACCCACTGCACCAAGAGTGTTCACAAAATGTCTAGCTCCAGTTACAGCTCAGTGCAGACTACAGGGTATCCACATTTTTCCATATTTAAGACAACTTGCTTATCTTTGCAGAGTCCTTTTCAAAGTGTCAGGAGTCCCTGTCTTGGGTGAGAGATCTCTAAAACAAGCTGTGATTACAAGAGAACATTTAAACATCTTTTTGATTCCACACACAGGATTGTGTTCCTGGGGGTGTATGCTACACACTTCAGTTCAAAGAGCCTTTCTTCCATTCCACAGTCTCTGTAAGGAATACCTCAGGATTTTGGGTCTCATGGCGTCTGTGGTTCTTATGATACTCCACATGAAGAAGATACAATGGTGTCTGAAGTCTCTTTGATCCCAGCACCAACACCTATTATCTTTTCAAATCCCGGTTCTTGGAATTTTCAGAAAAGAAATCATTTGGTAGAGACAGAAAATATCCCTAAATCCAGGTCTTACCCCCATGCCCAATTCAAAACAGTAAGTCACCACAGATGCTTTGGACTTTGCTTGGGGCGCAGTTTCAGGAGGGATAAAAAGTACAAGCTGTTTGGGACACCAAGGACAGACGCAAGCACCCAAATATTAAAAGAGATGCTTGCTCTAATCAAGGCATCCAACTCTCTGAATCTTTGGTCCCCTGGACCTCTTTAAGTTGTTACAGACACTGCCACAGTCATGTAGAACATCAGTAAGGAATGGGGAGCGATGTCTTACCCCCTTTTCAGGCTAGCCATATTAGCTTTGGATATAGTTGTGCATAATCTCACTCTATAGGTATCCTGCTTACTGTCAGAGAAAAACTGTGTGGCATACAAGTTGAGCAGGACAAAGACAGACCTTCAGGAATGGAAACTAAATCAGAAAGTTTTCCAAGATTTGATCTATCTGTGGGGAGTTTCTCAAGTAGACCTCTTTGCTATCTCTTTGAACAATCAATGGCAACATTCTGCTCCTGGGCTCCATACAAGAAGGTCTGGAAGAGAGATGTCTTTTCCTTTCCTTGGATAGGAATGTTCCTGTATGCTTTTCTACCCTTTCCACTGATACCCAGGGTATTTCAGAAGATTCAGAAAGAATCCTCTAAGATCACTTTGGTGACTTCCGTCTGGGCAAGGCAACACTGGTCCTCCCTTCTTTTGGAAATGGCCACAAGCTTCCTTCTCAGAATGGATCCACTCACACAAGAACAGGGTTGCTTCATACACCCCTACCCCAACCTACTTCAACTGTCTGCCCGAATGATAGCACCTTAATTCCGTTTAGGCACCTGTTTACTGAGGACATACAACGGATATTAACTGAGGCAAGAAAACCTGCTACTTGAAAATCATATATTAGCAAATGGAAAAGGTTTTCTAGTTGGTGCCAACAACATAACCATCTCCTTTTCAGGGATAGCATTTATCTGGTTTTATGATATTTATGTAAGTTACTATCCAAGGATCTTTCTTATTTCTCCATCAATGTTTATTTGTTGGCCATTTCAGCATGTCTGCCCATGGATCCACTTCTTTCAATGCATTCTCATAAGAAAATGTTTTTGAAAGGGGTGTTGCATAAGAGACCTCAAAGAAAACAGATGGCTCCGCCTTGGGATCTTAATTTCTGTGTTAGAGAAGCTAACACCCACTCCTTTTGAACCAGCTCATCAAACTGATTTGAGGTTCTTAACATGAAAAACTGCATTATTGATTGCTCTGATCTCTGCAAGAAGAGTATCTGAGTTACAAGCTCTTATGGAAAAATCAACCCTATCTCATTTTCCACAGGGCAAGATTTTTTGAGAACTAATTTTTATATACCTAATGTACTTGAGTTTACTTTAAGCTGTCCAACTCCGTGTTTTTTTTCCTGAGCCCAAAAATGGGGTAGAAGGATACTCCATACCTTAGATGTCACAGACAACTCAGGTACTATCTTGACAGAACAAAATCTTTTACATCTTCAGATCAGTTCTTCATTTCTTTTGAAGGTAAAAAGAAGGGACATTTGTCTAAACAGACTATTTCCAAATGGTCTCAAGCTTACCTTTTGTCGTTCTCACCACAACAAAAATATTCCAGGCAGACACAAGGGTAATTCTAGCAGGGTCTTGGCATCATCTGTTTCTTTTCTGGAAAGGGTTGGATTCAATAAGTATTCTAGAAGCAGCAATTTAATCCTTTGTACATGCATTTATAAAGCACTGCATGTTTGACCCCTTCTCTAGGTTTAGATCAGGCTTTCCTAGGACCATTGTCCCGGGGCTCCTGGAAGGGCAATCTACCCATATAGCTAAGGCTACTGCAGCAGTGATCAGAATGCTAAACATAGTACAATTGTGTAAGTAAACGTATCATAGCAGTATATGTTCAAATGATCACTCCTGCAAGTAGCTGCTCCCTTCTTCCTCTCCTGTAGTTTTTTTGAGTATGTTGTTTTGCCAGGGTGTGTAAATATATACATATGTATCTTTTTACTTCTAGCTGTGTCCTTTCAGGACTCAGCCTCCCTCTCTCAGTGGGCTTGAAAGCTCCGAAGGCCTTAGCTTTCAAGCCTGTCTTTTTAGGCAGCTTAGTTTGAGCTGCCTAATGGTTTGAGCACATGGAAGGTGACCTGAAGCTTTGGAAGCTGTCAGGCTGTTATATCCTTGTCAAGATATAACAAGTAGTTAAGAGTACTGAAATTGTATTTATTCAAACATCTACTGTTATGGTAAGTTTGCTTACACAACTTCACTTTGTCTGCTTTGCCTTTTGGTCTTTCTATAGCACCAGTGATTTTCACAGTGTCTTGCCCCATTCATAGACTTTTTCAGATTCCATGGTGTTCAGATATTTCTCTGTTTGGATGACATGGTTATTTAAGCCCTTTCCTAGCAACTTCTTCTACAGGATCTCAAATTCACCATGCACCTTCTCCACAGTGTGGGTTTCACTTTCAGTCTGAAAAAGGTAATCCTGATCCCTTCACAGGTCAAATGTTCTTGGAATGCAAGATCCAGACCCTTTCAATGATGGCTTTTCTTCCTCCTGTCAACGTCTTTGACCGCCTTCTTACAGTTTCTTCTTCCTTTACAGATGATATGTTCAAAAGAGTGTTTTTCGAGCCTTGGAGTTTATGGCTTCTTCATTCCATTGGTTCCTTTGCCCAGGCTCAACATGCGGAAGTTCCAGTGGTACCGCAAAACAATTTCTCTGCAGCATTGTCATCCTCTGGACTTTCCTGTCCCTCTCTTGTCTTGTCTCAGACAGGATTTCAAATGGAGGATTCACCAGGTTTCTCTTAATCTAGGTCTTTCTTTTCAATTGTCTTTCCCCACCCAGGAGCTGTTTACAGACTTGTGTTGGGGGGCTTCCTCCAACAATGTCAGGGTCCACATCATCTGGTCTCCCCAGCAGGTAAGAGACCATATCAACATCAAGGAGATGAAATCTCTGCTTTTAGTTCTTCAGTCTTTGCATTCTCTCTGTGTTACAAGTCCCCTCAAGATTTTTATAGACAACACCACAGCTGTGCAGTACAGAAATAAGTGGGGGTGCACAAAGTCATACCATCTTTGCAGGGTGGCCCACCCTAGTCTGGGATTTAGCTCTCCTCCATCATTTGTGTCTTCAAGTGGTTTGCATTCCATCAGAGTACAGTCTGGTGGCAGACAATTTGATCAGGTCCAGGTCAGATCCTCACAAGTGGGTGCTTCACAGGGAGGTTTCTCTGGACATGGTCCATCAGAGGGGTATTCTTCAAGTATATCTTTTTTCATCCCCCTGAATAGACTACTTCCCAAGTTCTGCTACACAGTGCCTAGTCCTCTGACTTGAAAAGTGGCTCCATGTCTTTTTTTTGGAAAGGAATGTTCCTGTATGCTTATCTCCTGCTTCTACTTTTGCCAAGGGTTATACACAATGTTGTGTGGCCTAGGCCAAAAATCTTGCTGGTGACTCTCTTTTGGCCCAAACAGTATTGGTTTCCCTCTTGTCTTTCATCTGGTCATGGGCAATCACCACTAGTTACCTCACTGGATGGATCCTCTTACACAGGACAAGGGCTGCGTCATTCACGTTCATCTTCTTACCCTACAGTTAACTTTCTAGGTGATATGGTTTTACCTAAGCTGTCATGGCTTAGTGGTTCAGTACTGTGGTTATGGTGCACAGTGTCCTGGGTTTGAACCTTGTCATTGCATTTTATAAATGCCCTGGGGCAGATAGCCTAGTATGAACCTATGAACCTATATGGGAGATCGTAGGTTTACCCCGGGTATCACTTCTGTGTCACTGTTAGACAGAGGCACAGTATACTAACCTCGAAAAAGGGCATAGCAAAATAAATTTAAAATGGGTGGTGAAAGCCAAACACATTCTGGCTAGGCTTATAAATGCCCTGGGGCAGATAGCCTAGTATGAACCTATGAACCTACCTAATTACTTTCTGACATTAGTTTTCTGAAGATCTGCTTCAAGTTTTGCAGGACAGAAAACTCACTACTAGAAACTCTTTTGTTGCTAAATGGAAGAGATGTTCTGTGTGGTGTCACCAACTTGAACAAGACCCTCTTTTGGAGGGCATTCCTACAGTTTTTTCTTATTTGTGTGAGTTGCTCACTTCTGGCTTGGCATACTCATCTGTTAAAGCTCATCTGCCAGCCATTTCTGCTTGGCTCCCTTTAGATCCATCCCTTTCCTCTAGATTTGAGTTTAAACCATTTTTAAATGCGTCTTTCATATGATGCCTCTAAGAAAGCCAATTCCTTTTCCTTGGGACCTTACTTTTGTTCTTGAGAGGTAAACTCAGTCACCTTTTAAACAAGCAGCTACTTCTGTGTTGCAGTTGTGTAGCTGAAAGACTGCTTTGCTGGTGACTCTGAATTCTGCCAAGAGAGTCTCTTAGCTGCAGGCTCCTATTGTGGTCCCTTCTTTTCTGTTTTTCCAAAGCGACAGAGTCTCTTTTTGTACCAGTTCTTCTTTTATGCCTAAAGTAGTCAATGACTTGTCCTTGAATCAGACCATTCATCTTTCTGTTTTTCTCTCTCCTCAAAATAATAGTGAGAGGGCCCTGCATTCTTTGGACTTGTGTAGACAGCTCAGATATTATTTTCCTTTCGATGCATCCACAACCCCTGTTTCCCATTTTTGCACTTAGGGTCTGGGTGTCACTTCAGCAGTGACAATCATCTAGAGCCAAGGTTTACACAGCCAGGTGGCTAGCCCTGTCACGGTAATTCTTGCACACCACAATCACACACACATTCATAACTATGGCCAATTTAGTGTGTACAGTCCACCTACTGCATTTCTTTGGAATGTGGGAGGAAACCCACATGAACACAGGGGTAATATGGAGACTCGACACTGAAGGCACCCTAGCCAAGAATTGAACCTGGGAGCCTGTTGCTGCGAGGTGACAACACTATTCACTGTGCCACCTAAATTAGCAGTAGGTGTGTGTGTGTGTGTGTGTGTGTGTGTGTGTGTGTGTGTGTGTGTGTGTGTGTGTGTGTGTGTGTGTGTGTGTGTGTGTGTGTGTGTGTGTGTGTGGTACAACTTCTCAACCTCTTAGAGTGAGAAATCTGGACAAAACCAAAAATAAAAGTGGGACAAAGACCCAAAAATGTTGACAAATTTTAAATATTGCTCTTACCAACTTAGAAAGTTAATAGAATAACAGGTTTTGCATTAGCAATAATTTTTCTAAAGGGTATGAAGTCTAAAACTCAAATGTCTGTCACCATTTTCTGACATCAATCTTTAATGATTTGCCACTAATTTGCCATAAAAAACACAATTTTATGAAAAATGGACCATTAATATGAGGCAAAAATCTGTACAGTTGAGAGGTATGGATGAATTACAGCGGCAGGGCTAGCCACCCAGTGGTGTAAACCTTGGCTCTAGATGATTGTCACTGTTGATTATCTTCCTTTCATGTCAAGAAATTGGATTTAGTTGTTTATAAGCAAACCATCTCCAGTGAGACTTCTAAAGCCATTTGTTTTTGTTTTTTCTGTTTGTGCTCATTTTTTTAGGGCAGTGGCCTCTTCTGGAGCTTTTTCACAGGTCTTGATGCTCATTCATTTTGGAATCTGCTACTTGGTCTTTTGTGCATACATTTACTAAGCACTACAAGTTGGATGCAGTTTCTAGGGCTAGGACAGGTTTTGCCAGGTCCTTCCTCCATGTTTTTTGGTGGGTTCTTCTGTTGCTTCCTCTTCCTCCCACCTTGATTAGCTTTAGTACTCTCCCTTTTGTAAGAAATATTGCAGCAGTGATATGGAAGGCCATAATACAGTTATGTAAGATCTTTCCATAACAGTAATTGTCCTACTTTTCACTGTTGTAATATTCTGTCCCTCCCTTCTTCCCCGTCTAGTTTTTTCATTGCCTTCTGGCCAAGGGAACTTTCAGCCTTTCTTTCTCCCCTTTCTGGATGTACATGTTCTATTATTGTTTTCCTCTTGATTTGCTCTGGTTTTCCTGGGAAATTCAGTTCCAAGGATTTGGCACTCATACTTCATTTATGTACCCTAGCATCCGGGAAGTTCCAGCGGTAGCATTGTTGCCTCACAGCAAGAGGTTCTCCCGTTCGATTCTCGGCTGGAGTGCGGGGAGTGCCTTCTGTGTGGAGTCTGCATGTCCTCCCCGTGATTAGGTGGGCGTTCGAAAGACATGTGTAAATGGGCGTGCCTTCATTGAAGGTTGAACGCCGAGTTGGCACCTCGGCGTTTGTAAAAATCTACTGCCAATCATTAGCGGACCGGAGTTCCACTGTGGCGACCCCTAACTGGAAAAAAGCTGAAAGACAAACAACAACAACTTCATTTATGTACCCTCCATCTTAAAAGGAGGACATACGTCTGAGGTATGGTGCTTAGAAGCGGCTAAGATGTTGGTATGTTGGCCAAATGTACAGCTATCCTCTGCAGGATATGCCTTTTGTAAGGAATACTGCAACAGTGAAAAGTTGGACATCTACTGTTATAGTATGATTTTACAGACTGTACTGTCTCCAGTGCCCAGACTGGAGCACTGTCTTCCAGTAATAGCAATAAATTGTATCCAGTGAATAAAATTGGGCACATCCTAACTATAACTACAGAGAACAGCACTGTAATATAATAATTGGCTTCTTGTTGCTTCCCAAGTCACTCCTCTTCTGAACCTCCTATCCCTTAATTTGTCACTCTTACACAATAGCATTAAAACTCCAGCTATGACCAACTGCTTACCCTATCCTTTCTTCCAGTAATGTTTTTACAGTCAATTTAGAGGACCTTTTACAACACTTTGGTTGAGAAAGTCTTCTTTTAGTTGGCATCCACAGCTTGGAACTTGGAAGCCCTATGACATTGGAAGTATAGAAGAATACCGTACTTTCAGAGGTAAACTCCTAAAACACGTGAGGACAGAATATAAATGTATTTTTTGATAATAGATGAATGAATCCATTCTTAGTTCTCTAACAAGTTTGTGAACTACAGATTTGCTTAGTATTTGTGCTTCAAATAAATTTGTTTATTTACTATCATGTGCTGTTTATATTATGTTTGGTATAATTACTGACTATTGCTTTATATTTGGCACTGCTTTTGCCCAAGTAGCTTAGGTCATAGCTAAAAATGGTCCTTGGATTAGCCCACCTCCCCAGAAAGTCATGTGAAATAAGTGGTTACATAAATAGACCAAATTTAAACAGAGGAAAGTTGATTGATTGTTGTCTTTGCTAAGGGCTGTAAAAGTAAGAAAGTTACTAAAAAATCCTCTCTGAATGACTTTCTAACTGCATTGTTTTCTTTTATGTATAACATTGCAAATCACTGCATGGATATCCTAAAGTACATTCATCCAAGGTGTTCAGTACATACACAGTTTTCTTCCGTAAGGTTTCCTTATATGACATTGTTTTTTTTTTTTGGGGGGGGGGGTTCCCTGGCTGCTCCCTTATTAGCATGCTTGCTGCAGGGGGGGGTGGAGGCATTCCACAACCAGGTAGTCTGGCTTACCCCTCGGACCAGGACCAGAATGGAGACTTAAGGTTTGTTCCTCTCAGTGACAGGTTGCATCATGCTTAGGAGCTCAGAGATTTTTTTTAAAGATCTAAATTCCATCAGCAGAGGTGGGTACATCTGGTTGGGTGGGCAATTATGATTAGTTATGTGCTCCACCTTTGGCACAGAGGAGAGCCAATCCTTCTCTGCTTCTCCTGTCTTCCCCAGCCTAACATTTCCCTTCTGCGCATCAAGCTCCTCCAGAGGTTAATGAAGGACTGTCTGTCATGCTCCCTTCCCTCCAGGATAGACATTCCCATCTTCAATAGCTTGCTATCAAGCACCTGAGAAACCAGTTGGATGTGGGTTGCCCAGACCAGAGTCAGGACTTTGTCCCTTTAAACCACCAAAGAGATTTTCCTTAGATGACATTTTTGTAGCTGCCAACTGATCATATCTAAACACATTTGCAAAGAATTGTAAAATGAATATGTTGGTCTTGGTTTAAATGGTCATCAAAGGTATGTTCCTACTGTATAGCTATCCAAAAGAACTGAGCTGTGGACTGTGTCCTGTCTGTTCCAACAGTCAGTGTTCTTTCAGTATTAGATACAAAAGTTATGGGTACTCAGCATAATGCTGGATCTGTCAGAAGAACTTTGACATCAGAAAAAAACCTGTCAAAAGAATTTTGACAGCAGAAAAAAAATCCCATTCCATCTTTCTCCTCTCTTTTTTGTATTTGTTTTATTTTCATTTGATGCAGAAATGGAGCATTTAGTTGGGCAGTACATTATGGGAGCAAAAAGTGCATATGGTAGTTTGGAAATGTTTTGTTTGCTGAATGGTCCTAACCTTAACTCAACTCTCAACTCTCCCTGCCTTTGTAGAATGTCACTGATTTTGCCTCATATTTTGGTGTGTTCCTCATAAAAGCTATAGCCTTCTGGTAAATTGTTGAAGGCAGCAGTCACTAAATAAAGACCAATATTTGAGGTTTAAGACTGTATTCTTAAGAAAATGCATGCTAATGCAAAGCCTTTTATTCTAACAACTTTCTCACTATATTACAGCAATATTTAAAATATACCCCTGACTTGGGGTCTTTGTCCCTCATTATTGTTTGGCATTTTCCCTAAGAGTGGTGGGATAGCTATTCTTTACAAAACAGGCATGCAAATTAATATCAAACATGAACAACCTCCCTCTATAAGTAATGCCAAAATCCTTATCTCCAAACTGCAACTTAATACACACAAAGCCATCAATATAATCTGCACCTACCTTCCCCCTGGAAATATTAGTTCCTTAGAAGAGATCCTTAGCTGACTTTTGACTCAGTTCCCACAAGAAATCATAGTGCTAGGCGATGTCAATATAGACTGGAAAACCTGTAACTCTGCAGACCCTCCCACCCTCTTAAATCTTCACGGCTTTTCACATATCATTCAAACCCCAACCAGAACTAACAAAACTAACAACAAAGAAAGCATATTGGACTGGATTCTAATAAATAGTCACTCCCAAACTTATACAGTAGGGACACTACCCGATGATTTAAGCGACCATGCCCTTACTTATCTAATCAGACATAAAACTACCTCCCCTAACCTAACCAAATATAAAATGGTCAGCTCAAATAAAAACTTTAACCCTGAAAGCTTCCTTACAGAACTCAATGCATGCAACTGGTGTCCTCGTAAACAACTGCCACTGGATGAAGCTGTAACTTACTTCAACTCCAGGTTCCTTTCTATCCTAGACTCTCATGCTCCCTTAAGATCTATTAGAATTAAATCAAAACCTGCCCCCTGGCTCTCAAAAGATACAAGGCATAAAATTCCCATGAAAAATAAACTCTGGACTAAATTTCGTAACACAAAAGATCCCTCTGACCAACTTAACTTTAGACAAATAAGAAACTCCACTAAAAAAGCTGTACTACTAGATAAAAGAAACTACTACTGCCATTTACAATAAGTTAACCAACAAAATCCACAAAAGTTCTGGACAAGCATAAACTCTCTCCTAAAGCCTGGCCACAATGACACCCCACGCCCCTAGGCACTTCTAAAAACAACCCAAAACAAACTGCTGATGCCTTCAATACCTTCTTCATTGAAACTGTCCAGTCTCTAGCTAACCAACTAGCCCCAAATATCCCCTCTCAATTCCCCTCTTCTAACACTTCCATTCCCACCTTTCAACTGCAACCTGTATCCACTTCACTTTTCCGTTCTCTTCTCCACACACTTAAAACCTCCTTGCTTTCTGCTGACCTTCTACCAGCTCAGTTTCTAAAAATTGCAGCCAGTCCATTAGCCTATCCCATTTCCATTCTGATTAACAGAACCATTGTTGAAGGCTGCATTCCTTCACTTTGGAAAATTTCACATATCATTCCCCTGCATAAAGAAGGGACCTCTACAGAACTCTCAAACTACCGTCCCATAGCCTTACTCTCCCCCTTAGCCAAAATCATGGAGAAATGCATCCAAAAACAACTTCTTAAACACCTGTTAAATCACAACCTACTAGCTGATTGTCAACATGGCTTCAGGCCTTACCACAGCACCACCTCAGCCCTCCTTTCCTTTACTGACTGCATCAACAAAAACCAGAACAATAACATACTAACCTCTGCTTTTGATATGGTCAACCACCAAATACTGTTAAACTTACTTAAAACCTTTTGCTCTTGACTTTGGTGCAATAAAATGGTTCAAATCATATCTTCATAACAGACAACAGGCAGTGCACTGGGAAAACAGCTTATCCAACCTCCTACCTATTACCCTTGGAGTCCTCCAAGGTTCAATACTTGCCCCCTTATGTTCTCTATTTTCATCAATGATCTACATACCAGTTTGTCCTCTGCTACCTGTATACAATATGCTGATGATTCTACTTTGATTTGTTCTGCCTCATCCCCCTCTGAATTGCACTCTATCACCCAACAGACTTTCCCAAATGTTGAAAAATGGTTCTTAAAAAGATGCCTAATCTTAAACCCCAAGAAAATCACTTTTACTTTTCTCTCCCACCCGAAAATCCTCTCCACTCAACTTCTCTGTCTTCTCTAGTAATGGCACCTACATATCTCCTGACCCCTCCACCAGGCTCCTCGGAGTAGAGATAGACAACAACCTATGCTTTGATTCTCACATTAACAGCACAATAAAATTAGTCAACAGAAAACTTGGCTCCTTGTTTAAAATTAAACCGTTTCTTACACCACTAGCCAAAACTTCCATAGCACATACCCATTTGATTTCTACCCTACTTTACGCCTCCCCCATCTATACATATCTGTCCAAAACTAACCTCTTCAAACTCACTGTTGCCTACAACAGTATTGCCAGATTTGCCTCTGGCTCCACCTTTAGAACTCACCACTGCCTAAACTTAAAATAATTGGGATGGCTTGAGCTGCAAAATCTGATCTTATTTCACCAGCTCTCTTTAGCCCATAAAATCCTCTACAAACCTACCAACACCCCTATACTCACTACCCTTATTAATCCTTATTGTAATCTTAAAAGCCTACGTTCGTCTAACAAACTTCTAATATCTACCTGTAAATCCAACAACTTAGCAGGCGAATCCTTGTCCTCTAACACAATTGGAAAAGCCTGGAACTCCCTTCCTTCCAACCTCACTGCTATCTCCTCTCTTCCCAGCTTCAAATCCCAACTCAAAACTCACCTCCTAACTCATTGGCTCTGCCCCTGCTCTAACCCTGACTAGTTAGCATTCTGCTCCTAGAACTCTCATGTATCTTGCTTACAAATCTTTTCAAAAACTTACTATTCAATTTCGAATTTGAATTTTACCCTTTGATGTTCTTATTTTGCTTATTGCAGACACTGTAAAAATACTATTATGATATTTTTTTTTCTCAGAACTATATTTGTAACTTTTTTAATGTTTAATGCTTTTAATGACTAATGTTTTTAATGCTCAATGTTTAATGTATTTCACTTGGAGCTTTTCTCCCTGGACCTCTGCTGAAAATGGACATATATCCAGTTGGACCAGCCTGGTCAACAAATGTAAAATAAAATAAATAATTATTCTGCTAAGATGTTGAAAGCTATGTTCTTAATGCCTGCAGTGCATCAGTCCTGTGGGCTTTTTCAGCAGGAGCTGTTGTTACAGATACAGCATTATGGCAAGTACCCTTAACTTTTTAATACTTCACTAACAAGCACCACTACAATGCTGCAGTCATTTGAATTTTGTTCTTGTTTGCTTCTCTTAGTATTCAATGTTTGCTGTGGACTACACATTGTATTTTAGATGCTGATATATCTTTTGTTACTTTATTTATTTATCTATTTATTTATTGACATTTGATTATCGGGAAGGTCCAAATGGGTAGGTGCCCATTCTCAATTGAGACCCAGCGAGAAAATCTCCAAAGTATTACAAAAATATTTTAAGAACAATAATTTAACAATATTCAAAAATAACACTAAAATATCTACAGCTTATATAATTATACCAAATGATACATAATAAGACAACATTGGTTAAAAATAAATACAGCTGGTATGATAATAGTTTAATATTTACATAAATTTTAACCAGATCAGAGAAATGAAAGGTAAGTTAGTATAATATGAACATGAATTGCAATGTGAAGTAAGAAAAAAAAAACAAGGTTATGGCATATTTAGCTAGAGAGTTAGGGGAGAGAAATTGACTGAAGATAGGAAATGAGAAAAGAAGGAGATGTAAGGTATGAATAGGTACTTGTTGATATTTAGGGATATAGTTTATAGTGGGACTGAGCAAGAACAGAAACAGATTTTGGCTAGGAAATCTTTCAGAAGGGTTTTAAATAACTGGAGGGATAGTATTGACCTGATAGATATAGGTAAGGAGTTCCAGGTCTCTAAGCAACATGGTATGAATACAGACCATAACCAATAGATTTGCTAGGTTTGTGGACATCGAGTTGTTTCTGGTCAATGGGTGGTAATGACCAAGTGAGAATATAGCTGTGTAGAGTGGTATTTAGTGCCTGGCAAGCAAATGGGTGAAGGATAATTTATAGGTGGTAAGAAGCTGTGTATATGTTAGTTGATGGGTAGTTCTAACCAATCTAGCTTTTTTAATTCTATACAGTGGTGGGTTCTGAAAGGGGTGTTTGCTGAAAATTTTGCCACTTTATTATAGCTTTGTGAACGTTTGCTTTTTGTGATCCCTGGAGCTTAGTACGGATGGAAGCATCATAAAATATTGAGGGGGAGGTAAGTAGTGGCAAGTGTAGTTTTAGTTGCATACTTGAAACATTTTTGGCTCTGTGAGTTTTTTATGCAATTTTGTATATGTATGTAGAATTTACAATTATCATTCACTACCATTCTTAATAATTTGCTATGAGAAGTGAATTCAGTGCTTGTATTATTAAGTCAGAGAATTTAAAATTTTGTTTTTCATGAGAGAGGGATTTGGGGAGAAAAGTAATAGTTTAGCTTTTTTGGGGGGGGGTGGGATGGGGGTGAGCATAAGTTGTGCGTTACAAAGCCATAGTTCAGTGGCTGTTAAAGCTTCTTGAGTAATTCTTTGGTGATGTCAGGTTGTCTGATGTGCATATGAGTACTGAATCATATGCATATTGTATTAGGAAGGCCTAACGTGTGGAAGGTGCTGCTAAGAATGTGAGAAGCGGACCAAGAATAGAGCCTTGTGGTACACTGGTGGTGACAAAAGAGGGGAGAAAGAGAGTAGAGTGCCATTCTACTGACTGACACCTATTGAATAAGTAGCTTTTGAACCACAGGTGGGCTGAGATAGACCTAGTGAGAACATTTAGTAGATGTTTGCTCTGACAAACTGTGGTGAAGATTTTAGACAAGTCTAGAAATAAGGAAAAGACCAGTTTGTTGTTATCTATAGCTTTATTAACAGTATCTATAAAGGTTAGAAATGCAGTGTTAATATTATGGGAGGGACAGAAGCTGTGTTATGTGGGAGAAAGAAGTTCTTCCTTCAGGAGATAATTTAGCAATTTTTCAGGTATTTTGGAGAAGAGGGATAAGATTGCTACAGGTCTGAAGTTAATGATGTATGTTAACTTCCCTGTTTTGTGTAGAGGGATAATGCATATTTTTTTTCCAGAGAGGGAGAACATGAAATTTGTGGATTCGCCCATTTATAAGGATTGAGGCAAGATAGGCAAAGCTCTTGGCTACTCTTTTAAGGTATTCACTTGGAAGGTCATCAGCTGGAAGCAGAACATATTCTGACTTTGTTGAAGAGTAGTTTTATATAGGATGTGGGCACATGTTTGAAGGTGAAAGTTGATGTGATAATATGTGTCTATTGGACAGGATTGGAATTAGATGTTGGTGAATTCTTGCTATGCCATCTATGAAATAGGAGTTGAATTCTGTTACAGTTTCAACTGGTGAGTTACTGGGAGAGTGTTTAGGGTTGAATTTATGGCTTGGATGTAAAATTTCTTTAGTGGTTGACCAGATATGTTTATGGTTATATTTACTATATTTAAACAAGAAATATCTTTATTAAATTATCATGCATGACACAGGCAACCTTACATTTATATAAATGAAAAAAAACATACCAACACAATCTCAGCTGCAAATACTGTACATTACAAACCATGCAGACACAGCAGTAGCTGCAAGCATTATATATCACTTATAATAAATCTAGTCATTGTCCATCAACCATTACATAGCTCATTCAAATCCTGCTTTCTTTTAAACCTTGTTCCTCCTCTGCATGCATTGATCCCACAATTCCCATTTTCCTATGTAATTTGCTCCTACCATTTTCTGAAGCTCCCAATTCCAGCTGTTTTATCTCTGCTACTATCTTCACTACTTCTAGTAAAGTTGATTTAGACTTTGATTTCCATTTTCTAGTAATTGCTTTTATGGCAGCCATCGTAGTTAGACTCAGCAAGCCCTTGCGATGTCTTGGCAATTCCGATTCTGTATCATAGCTCAAAAAAATCATTTCCTTAGTTACACAAATTAGCTCACCTAGCATCTCTGACAGAACAGTCTGCAGGGAAACTTTAAAGTCTTCCAATTCATTACACTCCCAGAAAATATGTTCCCAGTTACCTCTTTCTTCCCCATCACACCTCCAACATTTGCTGTCTACCTAAGGAAAAATCATTTGGAGTCGATTTGTGGTATAAAAATACCTATGTAAACGCTTCCAAGCAAAAAACCTAAATCTACTAGACTTTGTTGCATATTTGGGAGACATACATATATCCTCCATTGTTTCTTTGTGAATTGCTAGTCAGTCTCTCTTCCCAATCCTTTCTAACCTCCTCTGATTGATTCTTATAGTTATCATTTCAATATTTTATATGCTGTACTAATTATGCCTTTCTTAGTGGCAACTTCTGTTCTAGATTCTACTAAAAACTCTACCAGTGCTGTTTTTTTTTAAGTACCCCCCTTATTTCTTTCACTTTGCCTATACTCTGATTTTAACTATGTAATTCTGTTTTAACTGTATTTTTCATTGCTAGATAGTGTTTCATTAATGTAATTGCATTTTTAATGAATTACTTAACTGTAAACTGCTTTTTCATAATGAGAGTTGTATTTTCTGTTTGTGAGTGCTCTATCTGTGCTTTTCTGTGCATTTTTGTGAGGTTTCTGTGTTCTTGTCAGGTAGCATAGTCTGTATAGAGGTCTGCTGTTATCCAGGCCTGTTTGTTTTGTTTGTTGAGTTTCCTGTGTTTCTGGCAGCCATCTTCTGCTGATAGTGTCTTGTCTTCTCTGTAAGTGAGAGTAACAGGGTTGCCTAACCTCCTGTAGCATAAGTGATTGGTTGAAAGAGCAGGGACTAGCAGGACTGGGTAGTAATTCGAGCTTCTAGATTCTTCCATCTTTTCTGGTATTTAAACCCTGTGTCTGCAGGAGGCTATGCTTGTTTTTACCAGGCTGTGGAGTGATGATTCATCACTGGGACAAAGCAGAAATTCCTTAAGACTCCGAGAGCAGAATAAGTTATTTCTTACATTTATTTCATTGAATTGCACTTCTTAATGTTTATAATTGTGCTATACAGCTAAGCTACTACATTTTGCACTGTTATAAAGCTTTTTTTACTGTTTCACTACATTTGTGTACTGTTTTATACTGTTTTTAACTGTATTTTTCATTGCTAGATAGTGTTTCATTACTTTAATTGCATTTTTACTGAATTACTCAACTGTAAACTGCTTTTTCATACTGAGAGTTGTATTTTCTGTTTGTGAGTAGCTAGTAGCTGTAGTATAGATCCCCACCCTATCTCCCTGTTGGTGTCCTGTTCTTATACTTGGTGGCTTTGCAGTTGCCCGCCCCTACTTTAAATTTGATCTGGGACACTCCTCCCAGTCTAGTGTCATTAGCTCATTCTACTTAATACAGAGAGAACATTTGAGAAGGCCAATCCACTTAGTTTCTTAACCTTGAATTATATTCTGTTCCTCCTTTCTCCCTTTCCACTTTATGCACACACACACACACACACATATATATATATATATATATATATATATATATATATATATATATATATATATATATATCAAAAACACTTTTGCTAGAATCTACCGTTGCTAGAACTGTACTTTTGTGTTCTGACTGAGTGTGCTTCTCAAACAATCTGGAAATGTACAGCTGATAAGTATATTTTTGGCACTTTTTAACTGTTCAGAGTTCTGCACTCTCTTAATTTTTGCTTGACTGAATTATTTATATATTTGCTGGCATTGTTTTCTGATACTCTAAGTGCCTCCATTTTGATTTTTTCCTAATTTACTGCTTACTGCACATGTTTTTAGTCATTTTTTAATTTAATTGCATTTATTTAAACTGTATTTGCTTTAATATTGCTACACACTCAAGTGTGCTAACTTGCATTGCATTTGAATTGTTTTACTGCTGTTTTTCTGTAAAAAAAAATTCTAAGGTTGTTTACCACCTTTCCTGCAACTAGTGTAACCCAGATACAGATTTGCTGTATCCAGGACTATTTGTAAGCTTCTAAGCCCCCCCCCCCAAGCCTTTCTGTGTTGGAGGGAAGACTTCTGACTTATCAATGGGAGCGGTAAGCACTAGGTAGCCTATCTACCACAAGAGGAGTGGTTTCTGGCACAGAAATTGTAGTTTATTAAACGTTGGGCAGGTTTTCCATCCCTTTCAACTTTCTGGTTTAAAAGCCCACATTTGCATGGGTTTGCGCTTGTTTAAGCTCCGCTCAGCAGCGCCAAGCTGAGGTAAACTATTACTGGTGCCAGAAAGTCTGCTCTTCAGTTTTTCCCTTAGATCTTGCCAGTTCTTTCTCTCTTGCACTTCAACAGGTTTTTGTAGCAATAAATATAGCATACCTAAGAGCCATCAACACTAGCCATCCTTCACAGAAATAGCACCAGTACTTAGTAGTTATGACCATCCCTCCTGGCATGATTAAAGGGCAGTTCCCTGTGCTTTCTACTGTTAACCTGGTGCACCTGGGCATTCTGAGGCAGTATAGCAACTGTCTGATGTACACAGACAACCCTCTACTCTTACCTCCCAACACTCAGACTTGTGAGAGATGCACTTATATCACCAAATTGGAAGCTATTCACTCTCCAGCCAAGACCGGACTAGCTGGTCAGGAGGAGAAGGTCAACACCTGCACTATACCACATGGAACACATAGCCATCCATAACACCCACTGTCACAGCTCTTACATAAAAACACAAACCACACACCCACCTTCTCGGAGGCACTCAGTAGAATTTTACCCAAACATCAGAGACCTCCAAGACAGAAACTCACTTGACCACCAAAACACAGCACAAACCACAGGACACATAGCTCACCTCCACAGTGTGCCCCTCAACCTAAGCCCCTAAGGCTAAACACCTTGCCCAATACACTAATCATAGGTGACTCAATAGTGAGGCACACAGATGTCCCACTCACTAGGTTGAATAAGGAGAAGGTAACAGTCAGCTGTCCATCAGGTGCCAGAATCTGACACATAATACACACATTCAGGTCACTCCACAACAAGTACAAGTATGACTCTGTCATAGTCCATGTGGGTGTGAATTACCTAATATGCACCTCCCTGGACTACATGAAAAGAGACATGGTGGAGCTCTCGGATTATGTGGCCCAGGCAGGTATGACACTAGCCCTGAGCAGTATCCTACCATCACCCAGAATTATACCACAGTACTCTTCTTTTGGCTTTTCCCAGCTAGGGGTCGCCACAGCAGAACTCCTGTCCACTAATGATTGGCAGTGGATTTTTAGGGTGCCGAGTTGCCAGCCCGATGCCCAACCTTCAAAGAAGGCATGACCATTCATGCACACACCTACCTGCATGTCTTTAACATCACTCGACCATGGGGAGGACATGCAGACTCCACACGGAAGGCGTTCCAGCCAAGAATTGAACAGGAGAACCTCTTGCTGTGAAGCGACAATGCTAACCACTGCACCACTGCAGTCTTCGGAATTATACTACAGTACAAACACAAAATGATTGAACCTTAGAATGACACCAGAAACCTAACCAATTGTTGAAGTCAATCATTTAGAATTATACCACAATACAAACACAAAATCATTGACTTCAACAATTGGCTAAGTTTCTGGTATCATTCTAAGGGGATCCAGTATCTGTCTGCTTGGGATGGCATGATTGACAGACCTCAATGCTTTGCCAGAGATGGCCTGCATCTGTCATCCCTGAGTTTCCAGGTACTGGCTATGGCTCTTGGCACTCCTATAGTACCTTTTTAGGCGGTGTTCCAAAGACTAATTTACCAGTGTAACAGCTATAAATAAATGCAATCTGAGGGTCATGTTGCTCTATGCTAGAAGTCTAAATCTCAATATGCACTCACTCGAAGCACTCCTCAAAATGCAGAACATCGACATTTGCACTGTAACGGAGACCTGGTCTAAAGCATCAGAAAGCATCCCTACGCTACCAGGCTATAACTCATTCCACACCTTTTGGCCCCAAAACATGGACCGAAGCTCCAAAGGGGGTGGTGTCTCCATATTCATAAAGGATATGCACACCTCCAGACTAGTAGCCCAGCATAATGCATCAGAGATACTTCAAGTACAGCTAACAGGTCATAGCCTCCTATAGGTCTCCAACCATGCCCCTAGGCTCTCACTCCATGCTCCTAAACACCCTGGAATTATCAAGGTCCAACCCAACACTCTCATACTAGGAGACTTCAACTACCCCTCTATCAACTGGGAAAATTACTCAAGCACCAATGCACTGGCCCAATGCTTCCTGGAATTCATCAATTCCAATTCTCTGGATCAGCTCATTCTTACCCCCACTAGAGGAAGCAACATCCCTGACTTGGTTATTACCAACATGGGCAACCGTTGCTCTACACCCATAGTGAATTCCTCCCTGGTTAGATCCGAACACAAACTAATCAACATGGAAATCCACATCTTACCCACACCCCCGCAAAGGTATCCATCATGAAGAACTTCTCCAAAGCTGACTTTGGACTCCTAAAAACAGAGGTGGCTAACTTCACGGCACCCATGCCAATGGAAAATAGATGCATGACTGCTGAATCATACACCAATGCACTGTATGAACACATACATAAATGCATGGAACTAGCCATACCCAACAGAACCAACACACTCTCCTCCAAAAAAAGGAAGCCAGTCTGGTGGTCACCTGCCATTAATAAACTCTACAACATAAGGAAGAAACTGCTGCGGAAAAAGGTGAAGTCCCAAGACTGGAAAAATTCCCTTATTAGCCTCAACAAAAAGTTGACATCCCTCATCAAAACCTCCAAAGCCAGATATGAAGGCAGAATTGCGACAGACACTAAAAACAACCACAAAGTCTTCTTTAGTTATATCAAAAATCACCATGACAATACCCAGATTTGCTCGGAGTTACTGTACAATGGTACCTCCTCTACTGAACCAACAGATATTGCTAACATACTAGCCGACAGATTCAGTGCTAACTTTACCCCTCTCCCCCCCCCAAAGGACCAATCTCAATACCGGAAGAATGCCAGGCACCCTGTATTACTGCAGCACACGTTAAAGCTGCAATATATAAGGCCAAGAATACAGATTCCATGGGACTCAACAATATCCCTGGCTGTGTTCTACATGAATTACAAAGTGAACTGGCACCACATCTGTATGCTCTGTTCACTCACAGCCTCACCTCAGGCTTTGTCTCTACCAAATGGCACACTGCTACAGTCATCCCTATCCATAAAGGAGGAGCAACTAAAGACCCTGGAAATTATCACTCCATTAGCCTGATGAGTCTGATATGTAAGGCTATGGAGCGCATCATCATGGACTTAATTAACAAGTATATAGGGACTCTCCAAACTCTAGATCCCACGCAATTTGGTTTTGTGAAAGGTAGATCATGCCTGCTCAACCTGGTTGACTTCTTTGAGTCAGTCACCAGGGCTGTGGATGAAGGTAAGGCAGTGCATACAGCCTAACCTGATCTGGCCAAGGCCTTTGATACCACTCCTCATTCAGGAATTATTCACAAACTCACCAAACTAGGCATCAACCCCTATATCGTTAGGTGGGTTGCAAACTGGCTCACAGATAGAACATACAGTGTGAAAGTAGTGGACTCCAAGTCAGACTGCCGACCAGTCATGAGTGGAGTCCCACAGGGATTGGTCCTGGGTCCTCTCCTGTTTGGCATCTACCTCTCAGATGTCCAGGCCAACACAGAGGGACTCTAGCTGACCAAATTCGGCGATGACTGCAAGCTGGGAGCCATTATTAACTCCCCAAGTAATGCAGACATCCTACAGAAAGTCCTCACTGAGACCAGTGACTAGTGTCAAAACCATGGCCTTAAGCTTAATACCAAAAAATGCATCGCCATCCCCTTTGGGAAAAATTAAGTTCCAATCTAATTACCACATCGATGGGAACCCATTTAACACTGAAGGCATTATAAGAGATCTGGAGACACAAGTTGACAACAACCTCTCCTTTGACCACCAAATTGCCATTGTGGTCAGAAAGTCCTTCTATGTGGCACATCTCATTACCAAGAGTTTTGCATCCAGGAAGAAAGAGGTCATCATTTCTCGCTACTGTTCCCTCATTAGACCAACTATCGAGTATAGGTTCATAGGGTCATAGTTTTAGTACTAGGTTAACTGCCCTTGTGGGCCATTGTAAGCCTAGCCAATTATCCCAAGTTTCCATTTGGTATGTACCTCAATAGACACCTACAATAACTGGAAAGGCCGCAAAATTACCTCACTGAGAGGATCCTAGACCTTAAACACATGTCCTACATAGACAGTCTCAAAAACCCCAGCTATTCTCTGTCTCATATCGTTTACTAAGAGACGATCTCTGCTGACTTACAAAGCCATGTCTAACCCAGCTCTGTTAGAAATGCTACATCTAAAGAAATCCTAATCCCTCTGCACCACATGCTCCAGAGACCTCAACCTCATTACCACAATCAACAGAACTTGCTGGAGGGACAGGTTCATAACCCAGAGACTGCCCATGCTCTGGAATAGACTTCCTATACATGTCAAGCAGAGCACCTCAGTAGCCCTCTTCAAGAGAAATCTTGATGAGTGGATGGGAAGTAGAAAGTTCACCCCGTGGATCACTCCAGTGGCTGTACTCGATAGAGGCAGTGGGACCTAACGATGGGTGGCATAATGCCAGGGCAGTTCTATGGGCTAGGCTTATAAAGGCCCCAGGCTAGCCTAGTACACACCTATGAACCTATGATATCAGTCCTTGACAGGGAAGACAATCTCTAACCTGCAGTCCAAATAAGTTCTTGGTGTCTTCTCATTCTGTTACCTTTCCTTCTCTGGTTATTTGCTCCAAAGACCTTGGTTCCTTTGCCAGTTTTGTCCAATAAATCACAGCCCCCTCTTGCCTATTGTCTGTATCCCTAATTGCAGTCATTCCTATCAGCAGAATCTCGTTTCTCCATTCCTGTGTTGGCTTAGTTCTACTAATGCGCAACAAAAGCATTAGAGCTATATAACTATCCATGTACATATAAACTAATGAAAATCATTATGATATATAATGATATCATTTCAGTTATTAGCTTACTTATAATCTTATGATATTATATATATTTATTGTTATATTTTTGCATTTTCCCTAGCTTTATAAACTGTTCTACAATATTTCATTAGGTAGGTTTTATAGCATTTTTCTTTGGGCTGTATATAACTGTGCTCTCATAATTTTATTTTTCAATTTTTATTTTCATTAGTTTATATGGGCAGCCATGGTGGTGCAGCAGTTAGAGTTGTCACCTCATAGCAAGAGGTTCTACGGTTCGATTCTCGGCTGGGGTGCCTTCTGTGCGGAGTCTGCATGTCCTTCCTCTGGTCACATGGGTTTGCTCCGGTTTCCTCCCACATCTCAAAGACATGCTGTAGGTGGATTGGACACTCTAAATTGGCCTTAGGTGTGCGTGCGTGTGTGTGTGCCTTCTGTGGAAGGTTGGGCGCCGGGCTGGCAACTCAACACTGTAAAACTCCACTGCCAATCATGAGCAGACAGGTGATCTGCTGTGGCGACCCCTAACCAGGAAAAACCGAAAGAAGATGATTTTCATCAGTTTACATGTACATGGATAGTTATATAGCTCTAATGCTTTTGTTGTATGCAATGTTTATTAGTAGATGAGCAGTGGACCTGTTACAATGTTTCTTTAAGTGTCGGATTTGTCACGTGATTATTTACTGTATGAAACTGTCACGATTTTTTAATTTTATCTGATAAAATTTGGTACAATTCTGAACAAAAGCACTTATCGGATTTAATTGTGGACTGTTTTTAAGTGCGTGGAATAAACTACATACTCAGTACTGGGACGCTCTTGGTTCTTTTATTATTTTGTGGGTTTGTGTTTCTATTTGTACTTGATTGTTTATGTATTTTGCAGTGATACTGAGTAAGAGCTAAAGCTACTGTGTCAGAGAATACTTTAACTTCTGATGTGTATAAAGTCGATGATTGTGTGTGTGTGTGTGTGTGTGTGTGTGTGTGTGTGTGTGTGTGTGTGTGTGTGTGTGTGTGTGTGTGTGTGTGTGTGTTTGTGTGTGTGTTTATTGCATCACTGATAACATTACCCCTCTGTCAGTACACAGACATGCACACCTACAGAACACACCTCTCAACCTCTAAGCAAAAGAATCTGGACAAAGCTAAAAATAATGGGGATCAAACCTTAATGAGGGACATATTTTAAATATTGCAGGAAGTTGCTGGAATAACAGGTTTTACATTAGCATTAATTTTCTGAAGGATATAAAGTCTGAAACTCAGTTATGTCATTATTTAGTGACATCAGTCCTCAAAGATTTACCAGAAAGCCATAAATTTTATGAGGAATAGATCAAAAATGTGGACATTATGCAAAAATCTAGAGAGCTGAGAGGTATCACACACACAGCAGTTGCTTTGATGTGCCATGAAGGTCTGTAGCCTCTAGAAATAGGAGGGTGGACATAAAGGTAAAAGGTATAGCAATGGGTCACATAATATCAGCTTTGCTTCCTATAGAGGTTACCTTACTGCTCAGGACTTGCTGCACTGAAGAGGAAAATTAGCCCATCAGTGGTTATAAGTCACACTGCGCTAAGGGTTTCTTCTCTTTGAAATATAGCCTTGTTACAAGAATGCACTGTAAAAACATTGCAGAATGGGGGTCAGACTATTAGCAGATGAGATGATTGTTTTCTCATCAAACACAAATTTAGCAGTAGGTTAGGCTTAGTACACAAAACAGCCTCTTTCTGTCATCTAATTGCATCTTGAGAAGCTAAAGCAAGAATGACTATCTTGTATAGTTTTAGCTCCTGAATAAGTACGTGTATGTGTCTGTGTCTTTAGAAATAGTTATGTGTGTTTTTAGTTGCTTTTGTTACATCAAGCACAGACGCAACTGCATGGTCATGGGGGCTGGCAAGCAGGTTAAAATTATAGTTTAAGAGATGGATGGCAAAAGTACTACTTTAAAAGCGAAGCAGAGGAGGCAGTTTCTTGGTAACAGAAGCAGGGTTCTGTTTAATGCAACTATCCAAGAATTGCAATACAGTGGTTTCATTGGACATCAGAAAAATGTGACCAATGATTTTTCCCAAATTTCACCTAATATTCTGTTTCTGTAGCAGTAACAAAAATGAACTTCTGATGGTAATTTACAAAATGTATTAATCTGTGATTGTAGGTGTGCTGAAGATTCAGTGCGTGGTTGGAGCATTTTAACATTCATGTTTAACTTCATGCATTTTAAATATTCTGACTCACATTTTCAACATAGCTGTTTTTTTGTCACCTCATAAGTGCCTCACACTATTTTTATAATCCTGTAAGAAGATGTGTTGCCACATCTGTGATGTGAAAAAACATTTTGGTTCATGCACAAACCATGGTTATATAAAGAATAAAAAAATCTATTTTCTTACATTTCAGATTTCATTTTCAAAGTTAGTTACTAAGTACACAGTTTTGGCACTAAGGAGTACCTGAAGTTTTAGATTATAGCATTGAATATTAGCTTCCCAAAAGTGATATACATAACCACGTATGTGTATATATATATATATATATATATATATATATATATATATATATATATATATATATATATATATATATATATATATATATATATATATACACATACATACACACACACACACACACACACACACACACACATATATATATATATATATATATATATATATATCAGTTATTCTTTTTTTCTCAGAAGATTTGTAAATTATACTTTATGTAAACAGTCAGGATTCAAGATGGGGGTGTTTAAGAGACTTAAACATTGATTTCATTGAAGCAAATTTGAAGGTATAATTTTGTACTGATAGTCAATCACAAATGTAAGGAGAAACGGAGTTCTGTTCCAGCTAGTTACTGCCTAAGTTCAACCATGTGTGGCACTGAATTGGTTACATTATAAGACATATATATCTCATGTCAGTAGTGTGTACTGATGAGTTCAAACAAATGAGTCAGAATGTAGTAATACATAAAGTCACTTGCTGAAAGCATACAGGCCTTTTATGTGTTAGAACTCTTTAATAACTAATCAGATTGCTTAAAATATTGGGCAAATTTATAAGTGTTATAGTGTAAGATTGTGGTAAATCAGTGGGTATTTTACTGACATAGTGGGGTGCAAAGTTACCACGTGAGTCAGATACCAGTGATGTGTTTGCAAAAATGAATGTTCACTGAAAAGGCTTTCTGCTAGATTTACAGAAGTTCATTCTTCAAGGGTGTTGTATATAGTGGTATGTAGCTTTAAGAAAAGTGATGCTAACAATCAGACATATCATATGTTCAGTCTCATATAGTTGTTGGGACTAATGATTCTGAAGTGCCGACACCATGCTCACCTTTTGTCTTATTACTTTGCCAGGCTGATATACTTTTCAGAAGTCATCTTATGTAGTGTTAGAATTAAGAGGTGTCAGTGGTACCAGTTTGCATGTTTTGAGCTACTGGATGTGCTAAAAGAAAAAAACAGAAAATTTCTTTTATGTGGTATGACTACTGTATCCCAGTTGTGTAAATGTTCTGTAATGGGTAAACATCATAATTTTCATCTTCAGAATTACTTTTAGTAATTCTTATTTTTATTGTATTGCACTTTCTGTATATTTTTTTTACAAAAACAACTGAGTTGTCAGTTTTTCTAATGTTTTACATTAACTACAGAACATTGATAAATGCATTATAACCCTACCTCTCAACTCTTCTGTTCTTCATAAAATGTGTGGTTTTCTGGCAAATTTTTGGATTTAAGTCATGACAGACATTTTTTAAACAAAAACATATTTAGTGGATTTTCACTTATGACACAGACAATCATACATTTATATAAATGAAAAAAAAACATATTGACATATTTTCAGTTGCAAACAGTATACATCACATATAATCTTCTATACAGTCTCTGTCAATTGAACATTACATCGCTCATTCAATTCCTGCCTTCCCTTAAAACTCATTCCTCAGCCAAAACATTATTCTACATGCATTTTCCCACAATTCCCATTTTTTCTATGTAATTTGCCCCTACCCTTTTGTAAAGATCCCACTTCCACTTATTTTATCTCTGTTACTACATTCACTACTTTTAATATGTTTGGTTTAGACTTTGGTTTTCATTTTCTAGTATGTCCTTTTTCTGTCAGCCACCAGAATAAAACTCAGCAAGGCCTTACTATGTCTGTGTAATTCAGATTCTGTATTACAACTCAAAAATAATTTCCTGAGTTACACTAATTTGCTTCCCCAATATTTCTCATAGAATAGGCTACAGAGAATGTTTTGCTGTATGTCTTGACAGACTTTTGAGTTTCAGACTTTATATCCTTCAGAAAAAATACATGCTAATGACAAAAAATGATATTCTATCAACTTTATAAGTTTATAAGAACAATATTAAAAGTCAATCCCCAATTTGGGGCTTTTGTCCCCCCCCATCCATTATTTTTGCCTTTGTCCAGAATTATTGCGCTAAAATGTTGAGATATAAAACTACGACTAACACCATCTCTCAAGAAACACTATTTGTTTGAAAATTGAAAGCTTTGGATTCAGAAGTTTGAGCTGTATCATAATGTGAATAGATTTGCAGACAAAGCAGGAAGAGTTCCACATGCAGTGTTCCTTCATGTGCTGGAGATGGAGCTATTAAGACTTTAAATACATTTGATATTAAAGAGGTAGAGGAAAATGTGTTAGCTGCAAAACATGCATTTAATGTATACTTAAAGCCAAAGAAAAATCTCCCAGTTGGCAAACAACTATATATTTATCTGTTTTGGAGGATACCTTCTGCCTATCTTTCTACTAATAAACAGCTGCCTGTCAGCCATAAGCTCATATTTCCTCATCCAGTATGTGGCCTTCTGCTGGCTGAGAAAACAGATAACCAGTGAGGGAGATGTTTCACACAATCATGAAGTTTTTTTTGCCTGTCTGTCTTGTCTATCCATTCTGTCCAAGCTTCCTCGGGTGACTGAGATGAGGTTGTGATGCCCATGCACTGGCCCAGTAATCAAGGAGCCTCAATCCTCTCCACTAGCACCAGTGAGGGGCATCCACACTGGGAGGATAACAAGTACACATACAGTAAAGTACAATTTCCCTTAAGAACACACAGAGATCACAGTCAGTCTGGGGCTGGTTTCTCCCTTTCTCTCCAGATCACCATTAAGACTTCCCACTGGGACAGCTACAGGGTTCAGATCTCAGCCAAGTAGTCAAGTCAAAACCTCCAGTACCCTCTCTGTCCAACCAGTGCTTTGTGTCCCTGCCCAAGTAGCTGACACATACACACTTTGAGATTTGGTTTGTATACAAACACCAGACACTCCTGGGAAGGCTGGCACAGGTTCTGCAGCTATGCCCCCTTCTGCCCAGACTATACGGTAGTACCACCTGCCACCAACTACTCTTATCAGCTACTCTAAAGGCCCTTACCAAAGGGTGTCCAGTTCTACTGTGCAATGTTACTATTATCTAAATGGTAAGTGTGACCAACAGCAAGGCTATTGGAGTGGTTTATACAGTATCACCAAATACATGCAAGTATCCTAAGAGCTTAAATTATCTCTACACAAAACAGCCACAGTTAAAAGATTTAAAAAATATTTAATAATAAATAATAAAAGCACAAGACAATACTCATTAATTCAACACAGTGATAATACAGAATTCAGATTCACAGGAAATACTTTAAAACAACACTGTAGGACAGTCTGGCATCAATATAGAAAACAGCTAGACTAATCTTGCTATTTATATCTATCTCTAATATAAGTACTAAGATTTAAGATCCTACTTACAGAGCAAGGCACAGTGCTGGTGAGCTGTCAGATTCAGAACAAAATACAAAATGTTAAACTTTCTTTCTGAGATAGCCCTTAAATTGATAACACACATTGCTGCTGAGTCATTTCAGATTACATCATTCTTGTCACTTCTCTGACTTAGTTCCCAGGCTAACAGAACTCAAAATTTAACATTTCTTTTGATTTGCACCTCCCAGGAAGCCACAGCAATAAAAGACACTTTACATGTGAAACCTATTAATTAACTCTGTCTTAAGACAATAGAAAGAAACTCATAGCCCAGACATCCTGTCTCCTAGCTTGAGATAAACTGGCTTTATAATACATCATAAAATTCTTTATTTATCAGCTTATTTTCTTAGAGTTTGCCAGTTAACTCTATATGTCCCAGTTTTCCACCATGAAAACATACATTACATAGGCATAGAGTTTATACACATTTCTGCTTTCTTTCAGCAGGGTGCACTGTGGTTATATTTTTGAAGCTCAGAACATAACACAGTTTTCTTATTTGTCAAACAAGCCTGGATCATATTAATATTTACAAGGACAAGGCAGCCTTCACAGAGGTACTTATTTAACTCCCCTCCAACTGAGGCCATCTGAGTGCTTCAGGATAGACAGTTTAATTCCTTAACTGGTCTACAAGCTGCAAAAGTACTTAATTACTCCATTTACAAAACTGCATCATTAATGATGCAAAGTTAAAGGGTATTATGTTGTTATACCCTGTCCCCTCCCTCCCCTTGTCCCTGATATGTGCACCCACATCATCATGGGTACTTCCACACCTTCAAAGCAGAGATTACGATCACCAGTCTGGCAAATTCAAGCACAAGTCCATCCCTAGTCATAGTGCTACATGCAGTTAATCTATCCACACTGGATACAGCATTTCAGTGACTGGATTGCCTACATCCCCCAACAATGGACAAGCCAGCACTGGCTGGTCACTTCCACCCTCACTTCCATCCTCCATCACTCAGGTCACTGGTGGAAACTGTGTTAACTGCATCACAGTCAGGGCTTTATTCCTGTCTGCAGCACAGCCAAGACATTTATTTTTCCACAATGCACTAGACTATTCAAGAAAATATAGAGGTCTATGTTTATGTGACTGACAAGGGCAAAATGATTATTTACTTGGTGAATTGAATAATTAATTATTCAGACACAAAATAATCTGTTGCATTTACATTGATGCAACAAGGCAAGCTGTTGAGAGAATCAGGACCGACTTTAGATAAAGCATGAGCGTATAAAAAACAAGTGAAATTGCATATATATGGGTGAAAGAACTTTCAGTGCAATGAAAGTATGCAAGACTTACACTGTGGAGGAAAATAGTGCAAAATGGAAAACAAAGGAAAACTGCATAGTTATGTAGTGCACCCGCAAGTGTAGCTGAAGAGATATGGGTTCCTTCCTACCTGACTCTTGTGACACCCCTAAAGGCCCAACACACCAAGGCGGCAAGAGGGATAGATTTTATTCTAGGTGACACATCTAGTTCAAAAAGGCAATATAGCACAACCATAAACAAATTATTTCAACAGTGCACCAGTTAGCAATAAAGCAAGGTGAGATATGCATGCAATAAAAACATACATTCACCCTCTTTCCCAGAACTCAACAGAAGAAAGTCTTGATATTCAAACATGTACGAAGAAGGTGATATCAATGAGCAGTAAAGCGTTATAATGCAGCAATACAAACATGGAAACAATGCAATGTCATTAAGCAATAAAAGAGTCATAATACAACAATACAGATATAAGAAAATGCAATGTCATTGGGCAGAAAAATTCTTAAAGACAGCAGTACTAACATGGCAAAATGCATTATCATTGAACAATAAAGATTTATAGTGCCACACTACAAATATAAGAGAATGCAATGTCATTCAGCAGTACTAACACCCTCTACTCCCTTGATCAATTCTAAACAGACCAACTATGAAACACTCTATTATACCTTGTTCACTGGCCAGTGACTACTTACAGTCTTGCTGCAGGCATGATGGGGCCCAAGATGGAGCTCTCATGGATCCCAGTTATTTGTAATCCACAAAGAATTAAAGGGGGGAACACAATCTTATAAAAATATAAAATGGCAGCCAGAGCCTCTTACTACTCTGTCGAGAATATCCTAGTGACCAGGCGCCATGGTTCCTCTAATGAGAAAAGTAGAAAATCACCTACCAGAACTCTGGTAATCATCTATGGCTTCTCGGTACTAGGCCCAAGGGAACTCATTTTCTTGCTGAATCATAACAGGCTTGGAACTACTGGTTTCAGACTTCTCTCCTGATTCCACAAAATACCATATCCAGGATTTCAGCAATATTTTTGCATTCTGCTACTTCACTTCCCAGTCCCAAAGCACTAGAAAAGAAAATACAGTCATGCTGCAAGGCCCTTTTCCCTTCAGCCACATGTTTCAGTCTTCCCTCCTTCAGCTAGTGTGTCAGACTCCTCTTTCACTTTCGAAATTGTCTTTTATATTCCTGAAAAGGAGCTCCACCTTGTGGTGTAATGGGAAACTACAGTCTATTATTTCTACATGGAATACAGTGGGAGCTACTCTCCCCCCCCACTTGAAAATCTTGGGTCCCCCCAAGTCAAAGGTAGATTAGCAGAAACTATTTACAAACACTAATGCACCATCAACTGAACAATATTTTTGCATTCAAAAGGTACATTCCACCAAGGGTAATCAGCCTTATGCTTAACTTGGAATGGGGTGTTACCACTGAAGTAGGAGGCATAGGGATTATGAACGCAGACCTTCCGATGAGCTGTGGTCACAGGTTCCTGTGTACTATGTCCCAAACTGTCATAGGTAAGTCTCTGTGGGGGCCAAATCAGTCTCTGCAGTTTTGGTTCGGAAGAGACAGCTAAGGAATTTTGCTCGGAAGGTTTGTCACTCACATCACATTCAATGTCTAGTTCTTCAGTAGGCATTTTGTCTAATTCTAAGATCTCATCTTGTATAACTTCACTTTCGTTTTCCCTAATGGTATGACTATTCTCAACACTATTTTCTGAAGTTTGTATAGCAGGGCCTCCATCCATATCAGGTTCTGCAAGAGGCACAGAAAAATTACTGAGTCTATTGTTAGGTCTGGGCTGCTCAAAATGACAAGGAATGAATTCCGGTACATTTACATTGAGATTACAGCCCATGGGGTCTTGAACATCCTCATAAAAAAGCCCACTGAAACCCCAATCATCATCACTGTCCTCCTCTCCTTCAGTAGGAGGAAGCATAGGCATTTGAATATTGGAGAGGATAGTTCCTCTCTGCCTTAGCCTTCTGGATCGCCTTGAGTTAGGCTTCTGCTGAGCCACTCTGGGTTCTGGATTCATGACTCTCACTGATTTTGCCAAAGGAATTAAGTTGTTTCGGTGCCAGGTTTTTATGGGTCCTTCTTTCCCCTCAGGGAAATCTTGGTAGACAGGGATATTAGGTAGCTGAGAACAAATTATGTAAATCTCAGATCCCCAGCAGGCAGCTAGTGCTGTCCTTGTAGTCCCAAATTTCTCAAAAGAACTCTGTACCCTGGCTGCAAGTCATGCATCTTTACTTTTTCATCATAGTGAGCCTTGTTTCGCTTGATGTCTTTGTCCTGTTGATTTTTCAGCAAGCTCATAAGCCTGTCTGAGGTTCTTCTTGAGTCTCTCCACATAACTGCCGTGAAAACGTACTGGTGTATCATCAGCTGTGACTCCAAAGGTGACGTCAACAGGAAGATGAGCTTCTCTTCCAAACATAGGAAGTAAGGCGAGAATCCTGTAGCATCATTTTTAGTACTGTTGTAAGCATGCACCACTGTGGATACATGTCTTCTCCATAGACTCTTCTTCTCAGCAGATAGTGTCCCCAACATGTCTAGTAAAGTTCTGTTGAAACGCTCAGGCTGAGGATCCTCTTGAGAATGATAAGGAGTGGTGTGGCTTTTTTGGACTCCCAACAGAGTGAGTAGTTCATGGACAAGCTTGCTCTCAAAATCATGTCCTTGATCAGAGTGTATCCTTTTTGGCAAGCCATAGTGTACAAAGAACTTCTGAACTAGTAATTGTGCTGCTGTAATAGCTTTATCATCACTAATGGGAAATGCTTGAACATACCTGGTATAGTGGTGTGTCACCACCAGCACATTACTGATCCCGCTTTCATCCGGTTCAATGCACAGAAAATCTATACAGACCAGTTCCATGGGTGCACTACTTTCCATTTGACCCAATGAAGCAGCTCTGGTCGGCAGAGTCTTTCTCTAAATGCAACAAACTTTCCATTTGACCCAATGAGGTAGCTCTCATCAGCAGAGCCTTTCTCTGAATGCAATGAAGACATGTAAGACAATAATCCTCAACATCTTGCTTCATGCATGGCCAGTAGAACCTGTCTCGTACCAGACCCATAGTTCTGTCATAACTAAGATGATCATGTTCATCATGCAAAGACTGGGAAGCAACAATTGCCATTTTTCACTGCCAAGTGCACTAAGAGATCTCCTATGCACTAGTCCATTCTGTATCTGGAGTCTGTCCCATTCTTTGGCCAAAAGTCTTGCCAGAGGATGAATATCCATGAAAAGCATATTAGCTTGTTTTTTCTCTAAAGCAGCTACCACCAGCTGACCCAAGAGGTCTTCTCTTTGATCTCTCCTGAAGTCACTCTTACTCAAAGCTGGTAGTGATGAAGCCTGCAAAGTGACCAGATTACAGTAAGCTTGGGGTATGCTTGCTGCAGACAGACCCAACTTCTGGGCCCAACATTCACTGTGTTGATAGCAGATTGCAATCTGACACATAGCTCTCACCCCTGGTGCTGGAATTTCCACCCATTCATCGTCGGGGTGTAAATCTCCCTGAGCTCTTCTGGACAGACCATCAGCATCTCCATTTTCATGTCCTGGGCAGTATTTCAAACTGAAATTATAGTTGCATAGAGTTGCTATCCATCTGTGGCCAATAGCATCTAGCTTTGTAGTGGTCTGGATGTATGTCAGAGGATTGTTGTCTGTCTGCACTTCAAATTCAGCCCCATAGAGGTAGTCATGCAGCTTGTCCACTACTGCCCACTTTAAGGCAAGGAATTCCAACTTGAGTGCAGGGTAGTTTCTTTCTGTGGGGGATAAACTCCGACTGATAAAAGATACAGGTCTCAGCTTCTTGTCATACTCCTGGTAAAGGACTCCTCCTAAGCCATCCCTGCTAGCATCCACATGTAAAGTGTATGGCTTTGTAGAGTGAGCATATGCCAGCACAGGGGCATGTGTGAGGCAATACTTCAGCTGTTCAAATGACTCTTTGCACTCAGGAGCTCAGTGACTCTCGATGGGTTCTTTAGAACCTCTCTGTCCCTTAGACGTTTTTACAAGGATATATTCTTCTGTTTCATCTGCTTTCTCATCATGTCGGAGCAAATGGTTGAGGGGTCTTGCTATCTTTGAAAATCCTTCCACAAACCTTCTATAGTAACCACAGAACCCCAGGAAAGATTGCAGCTCTGTGATAGTTTTGGGTCTGGGCCAAGATGTCACCACTTCAACTTTGCCTGGATCTGTGGATATTCCATTTGCAGACACTACATGTCCCACATAGGTCACTGAAGGTTGGAAGAACTTGCATTTGTCTTCAGGCCTTCCTTCTCAATCCTGTCCAATACCTTCATCAGTCTTTCTTCGTGTTCCTCCAGGGCCCTCCCAAAGACAATGATGATGTCCAGGTAGACTCCAACTTTTCTTTCCATGATTCTCTGGAAAGTTGCCGGTGCATTTGATAAACCTTGAGGTAAGCAATCAAACTCAAAAAATCCCAAAGGAGTGATGAAAGCAGTCTTCTCTTTATCTTCTGAGTGCATAGGGATTTGATAGTATCCACTCCTTAAGTCTAGCACACTGAACCACTTACTGCCCACAAGGCAATTTAGAGCATCTTCAATCCGGGGAGTTGTGTACTGGTCTGGAATGGTACACTGATTCAGAATATGATAGTCAACACACATGTGAATTGACCCATTCTTTTTCCTGACAACAACAATGGGAGAGGCATACGGACTTCTTGACTCTCGAATTATCCCTGCGGCTTTTAGTTCTTCCAAATGTTTTCTTAAGTCCTCCAGGTCTCCTGGGGCTACTCTTCTGGAACGTTCCCTGTAGGGCCGGTCCTCTTTTACTCTTATTTGGTGTTCTGCACTTTTTGCACAGCCCACATCTAGTTCACTAGTAGAAAAACAATTTTTCTTTTTCATTAGTAGCTCTTTAACTCTGGTTAGCCACTCAGGGGGCAAGAGACCACCTCCTATCTCAATATCTTCCAGCTTCAACCTGTTGGCTCTTCTCTCATTCCTTGTCAACATAGAAGCAGGTAAGGGAGTGGCAGCATAAACATTTCCCAAACGCACTTGTGAACGCAGGACAATGTGAGTACTTCCTTTATTTTTCAACCCCACAGGCAAAGCGTCATAAGGATGCTTTAACTTGTCCACAGGCCAAACTTCTGGGACTAGTTCCAGCCCTGGTGGCAAGTCACTTTCTGGATCCATTTTCATCATGAGATGAGAGGAAACTGTTTGTCCACACATCCTCACTTTGGCTCTCAAGCAGGTGACCTGACCAGGATGAATTATATACTCTTTCCCAGACAGGGTCCACACATGACCAATTTCATCTTTCTTACTACCCTTCTCCCTTTGAAGGGCACAGAAAACTGGTCTCAGGAGAGAATGTAGGGTTAGGTGTTCCTGGGTCAACTGAGGCATTAGCATTCTTCTGACAAGGTCAGTATTTGTTCCCACTAAAATAGATGCTGAATCCTTTCCTTTTGGCTTGGGGCACACAACAGTGAGTGTTTCAAAAATGTCTGTCGACCCAACAACTGAAGTGGAAAATTCTAACTTGAGTGAGATATAACCATCATAAGGGGACTTCATGTCACTTAGCCCCCAGATCTCCAAATCTTCTAACTTTTCAAGTGGCAAATGCTTTAAGTATTTTTGTTAGAAGTCTCTGTACAGAATGGTGATTTGTGCACCAGTATCCAACAGTGCTTTACTATACACTCCTTCTATTTTTACTGACATGACAGGGAACGGTCCCAGTAGGCCATCGAGTAGTTTCTGTTTCCGGTGTTGTTCAGCTGTACGGCAGTCAGCATGTGGTTGAGGTACCGCCGGTTGACCTCGTCATTTTAACGGATAAGACTCTTGCTTAGTAATGCTTTGTGGTCTGAGATGCTGAGATTTTGGCTGAGATGGCTTTCCAATTCGGTTGTTCACCTCAGATGAGCTAGAAGTGTGCATAGTAAGTAGTCTCTCTCCCCTATTACAAGGGTTAGTGTGGAAGGGAGATCCAGGATGCTGTCTCTTGATGTTAGATTTTATGGAGCTCTTTGTAATTGGGCACTCAGCTGGCTCCCTCACTGAGGTCCTTTGAAGTTTCCCTGCACTGCACTAGCCAATAATAGTTTGTTCACTCTTCTCAAGTTCTCTGCATTAGGACACTGTCGCTTTATATGTCCTGCATCTCCACAGTGAAAGCAAAATCCAGTAGGAACTCTGATCATTGGCTGATTCGGTTCTTCCCTGAGTCCTTTCGTGGAGGTTCTAGCTGATGTATTCCTCCCTTCAGCTAAAGTTACCACGGCTTTCTGCAATTCTGCAACTGTCTTGTTGACTTGAGGTTATGGCGTTGGTCAGGGAAGACACCTGCATCTGCAACCGTGACACCTGTACATTGCGGACACTCTGGGCCACTACTCCTGTTTGAGTAATGAGTATGGCTGTAGGCTCCTGCTGGTGTTCACGCACTGTTTTAGTTGCTGTTGAACACTGAGATTTGGCTTCCAACAGGGATTCCTCTTCCCTCACCTCTTTAACCAACTGAGAATAAGTTAGAGTCTCTTCCCTATTTCTCATCCTCATTTTCCACACAATGGGGTCCATAGCTTGAGCTCCCTGTAAACTTTGTCCGATCCGTATTTGGTCAGCTACTTTCGGATCCACCCCCTTCTTTAGGATGATCTGGTGGAGCATTTTATCTAATCGCTTAATGTAATCAGATAGTTTCTCACCAACTTATTGGTATGTATGTTCAAACTGATACAGTAGGTCAGCAGCCCTCTCGGTCCTTCCAAACACATCCTGCAGTACCCCTAAATAGTCCTTGGCCATCCAATCTTGCTTACCCATCCTTAGGTTACGTATGGTATCCGCAGCTAATCCCTTTAGACTTTCAGCCATCTGCTGCTTCTTCTGAGATTCTGGGATATCATACTCCTCTCGGGCTTGTAAAGCCTGATCCATCCAAGATTCAAAATCTTTCTCTCCCTGAGGTGTGGGTTGTTTGCCAGAAAAGAAACGCAATTTGAATGGCTGTGTAGGCTTTAAGCATTTTTCTACAATACTTTCCAAAGCATTCAAAACTTCAGGCCCTATAGTATTTATGGGCAGTGAAGCTGCAGCTTCCGGTGTAAGGTTCTGACCTACTTGGATAGCTTCCACATGTATTTTCTGTGTTGCTGAAGTAGTGCACTTCTCAGGCATTATCACACGGACTGCACTCTCACCTGAAATTTGTACACTGGAAGGTATGTGCTCATACACTAAAGGTCTTTTCCATTCTAATAAGACCAATGTGCTCTGCTCGGTAGGGTCCACAGTGCTGTCAAACAAAAATCCACGCCCCACAACTGGCAAGGATCCTGTGACTTCATGTATTTGCATATCAGTCCGTGTGACCCCTGGCAACACCAGAACTAAGCAATGCTCTGACTGAGTATTGTGCTGTTTGCACCACTTAGTGCCTACTTCTAGGTTCATGTTTCTGCTGGATTTGCTTTCCACATATACAGGGGAATAAGGTGGAGTCCAAGGCAGTACAGGAAATCTCAGACGAGCCCCCAAATGTAGTGCACCTGCAGGTGTAGCTGAAGAGATATGGGTTCCTTCCTACCTGACTCTGGTGATACTCCTATAGGCCCAACACACCAAGGTGGCAAGAGGGGAGATTTTATTCTAGGTGACACATCTAGTTTAAAAAGGCAATAGCACAGCCATAAACAAATTATTTCAACAGTGCACCAGTTAGCAATAAAGCATGGTGAGATATGCATGCAATAAAAACATACATTCACCCTCTTTCCCAGAATTCAACAGAGGAAAGTCTTGACATTCAAACATGCACAAAGAAGGCGATATCAATGAGCAGTAAAGCGTTATAATGCAGCAATATAAACACGGGGAAAATGCAATGTCATTAAGCAATAAAAGAGTCATAAAACAGCAATACAGATATGAGAAAATGCAATGTCATTGGGCGGCAAAATTCTTGAAGATAGCAGTACTAACATGAACAAAATGCAATGTCATTGAACAATGAGGATTTATAATGCAACAATACAAATATGAGAAAATGCAATGTCATTGAGCAGTAAAGATTCTTTAAGGCAGCAGTACTAACATGAGCAAAATGCAATGTCATTGAACAATGAGGATTTATAATGCAACAATACAAATATGAGAAAAAGCAACGTCATTGAACAGTAAAGATTTTTTAAGGCAGCAGTACTAACATGGCAAAAATGCATTATCATTGAACAATAAAGATTTATAGTGCCACAATACAAATATGAGAGAATGCAATGTCATTCAGCAGTACTAACACCCTCTACCCCCTTGATCAATTCGAAACAGACCAACTATGAAACACTCCATTATACCTTGTTCAATGGCCAGTGACTACTTACAGTCTTGCTGCCGGCATGATGGGCCCCAAGTTGGAGCTCATATGGATCCCAGTTATTTGTAATCCACAAAATATTAAAGGGTGGACCACAATCTTATAAAAATATAAAATGATGGCCAGAGCCTCTCACCACTCCGTCGAGAATACCCTAGTGACCAGGCGCCATGGTTCCTCTAATGAGAAAAGTAGAAAATCACCTACCAGAACTCTGGTAATCCTCTATGGCTTCTCGGTACTAGGCCCAAGGGAACTCCTTTTCTTGCTGAATCATAGCAGGTGTGGAACTACTGGTTTCAGACTTCTCTCTTGATTCCACAAAATACCATATCCAGGATTTCAGCAAGAGACAGACACAATCTGCTACTACACTTCCCTGTCCCAAAGCACTAGAAAAGAAAATCCAGTCATGCTACAAGGCCCTTTTCCCTTCAGCTATGTGTTTCAGTCTTCCCTCCTTCAGCTAGTGAGTCAGACTCCTCTTTCACTTTCGAAATTGTCTTTTATATTCCTGAAAAGGAGCTCCACCTTGTGGTGTTATGGGAAACTACAGTCTATTACTTCTACATGAAATACAGTGGAGGCTACAGTTATAATAGAAACAACTACACAGAAAGCTATGAGGTATCCAAAACTGTGCCTAGAATGAGCCTCATGGTTAAAATTAACACAAAGGGCCAGATTCATTAACGACTCACTGTGTACACAATCTGTACTCAAGAACATCCCTATCACATTTTTCTAATAGTTTGTACATGTTGTTTACACTTTGTGGTAACCTTTATAGTTCCCCTTGATATTTATGGCTACAAGAAGATCAGTAGGAAAATTAAAATTAGTAGGAAGAAGGTGTTAGCTTTTGCTGTCTGTTCACTCAGAACAGTGTTCACTTAGTGTACACTTAGTTTAGGTGTTAATGAATCCCAGGGCTTGTCTTTTAGGCATGGTTAAAGTCATAAGAAAAGAAAATGTATAGTGTTTGATCAGACTTACAGGCTATACAGAGGGACGGCACTATTCTACAAGAGTGTGTTAGCAGCATAATAGGTCTGTTATACAGAATCTATACAGTACTGCTTCAGTAATATGTTCAAAAGCTAAGAAAGAGGGAAAAAAAGACAAATTGAGTGTGAGTACTAAGGAAATGCAGCAAATGCAAAATCAAAATGCAGTACCTTGCGTAGAATACTGATAAGTTGTTGATTAGAAAAGATTCAAACCTGTTAACTTTAAACTTGACAGAGCAGAAACTGCAGTTGTGTAAGTAAACTTACCATAATAGTAGATGCTCGAATGATCAGTTCTGCTGTAGCCTTAACTATGTGGGTTTTATCCTGCCAAGGATATAGCAGCCAGACAGCTTCTAAAGCTTCAGGGCACCTCTGCAAGCCCTGACTGTCAGGCAACTAGAGCTGAATTGACTAAAAGACAAGTTTGGGTGCTCCTCGGAGCTTTCTTGCCAACAGACAGAGGAAGGCAGAGTCCTGAAAGGACAACACTAAGAAGTAGAAAAAATAAATAACCATATTTTGGCTTAAACAACAAACCAAAAAACCATGTCAGTGGAGGGAAGACGTGTTGACTGCAGCAGTGATCATTTGAACATCTGTTATGGTAAGTTTACTTACACAACTGTAATATGTTCATCATATTGATCACTGCTGCAGTAGTGTTAACTATAAACATAGATTACTGTAGCTTACTACATTTGGGAGGTGGACGGAGAAGAGTCCAGGACCCCTTGGAGAATGGTCCTTGCAAAGTTGGATCTAGAAATAGAGAAGGAATTAAGCTTATAGTGCTTTGTAAAAGTGTGTACAGAGGACCAAGTTGCTGCTTCTAGAATACTTGTAGAATCCAGCCCTTTCCAAAAAGCCATAGATGAAACCAAGGCCCTACTAGAGTGGGCCTTGACCTTCCTAGGATAGTTTTGTTATGGTGAGTTTAACAAAAGGTAGTAGACAACAATTTTGAAAACAGTCTGTTTTGCCACAGGTTAATCTTTCTTCCTATCTTTACAAGAAATGAACAATTGATCTGAAGATCTAAAACATTTAGTTTTGTCAAGATAGTACCTGAGCTGTCTGTGGACATCCATGGTGGGCAGTAACCTTTCCTCCTCATGTTTGTGTTCAGGAAAGAAAACAGGGAGATGGACAATTTGGCTTAAAGAAAACTCAAGATACCACTTTAGGCATAACAGACAGATTAGTCCTCAAAGAAATGCTGTCCCTGTATAAACTGAGGTAGGGTTGATTCTCATCCTAACACCTTGCAACACTTATACTCTTCTTGCAGAGATAAGAGCAATCAGTAAAACTGTTTTCCATGTTAAGAACCTCATGTTAGTCTGGTTAGCTGGTTCAAATGGAGTGTGTTAGCTTCTCTAGCAAAAAAAAAATAAAATCCCAAGGACTGGCTACTGGTTTTCTTGGTGGCCTTTTATGCAAAACCCCTTTTGAAAACATTCTGACATGCAACTACATTAAAAGAGGAGGTTCCATTGGCAGACATGTTGAAATGGCCAAAAATTGAATCTTGATAGAGGAGTAAGAAAGGCCATAGGATATTAACTCACACAAATATTGTAAAAACAGAGCACTACTAGCCCTAAATGAGTGTTGGTTAAGTTGTTAGCACAACCATTTGCTAATGTATGATTTTATAGTAGCTGGTTTTCTTACCTTTATTAGTATCTTCAGCTAGTGCGTCAGACTCCTCTTTCACTTTCGAAATTGTCTTTTATATTCCTGAAAAGGAGCTCCACCTTGTGGTGTTATGGGAAACTACAGTCTATTACTTCTACATGAAATACAGTGGAGGCTACAGTTGTAATAGAAACAACTACACAGAAAGCTATGAGGTATCCAAAACTGTGCCTAGAATGAGCCTCATGGTTAAAATTAACACAAAGGGCCAGATTCATTAACGACTCACTGTGTACACAATCTGTACTCAAGAACATCCCTACCACATTTTTCTACTAGTTTGTACATATTGTTTACACTTTGTGGTAACCTTTATAGTTCCCCTTGATATTTATGGCTACAAGAAGATCAGTAGGAAAATTAAAATTAGTAGGAAGAAGGTGTGAGCTTCTGCTGTCTGTTCACTCAGAACATTGTTCACTTAGTGTACACTTAGTTTAGGTGTTAATGAATCCCAGGGCTTGTCTTTTAGGCATGGTTAAAGTCATAAGAAAAGAAAATGTATAGTGTTTGATCAGACTTACAGGCTATACAGAGGGACGGCACTATTCTACAAGAGTGTGTTAGCAGCATAATAGGTCTGTTATACAGAATCTATACAGTACTGCTTCAGTAATATGTTCAAAAGCTAAGAAAGAGGGAAAAAAAAGACAAATTGAGTGTGAGTACTAAGGAAATGCAGCAAATGCAAAATCAAAATGCAGTACCTTGCGTAGAATACTGATAAGTTGTTGATTAGAAAAGATTCAAACCTGTTAACTTTAAACTTGACAGAGCAGAAACTGCAGCTGTGTAAGTAAACTTACCATAATAGTAGATGTTTGAACGATCAGTTCTGCAGTAGCCTTAGCTATGTGGGTTTTATCCTGCCAAGGATATAGCAGCCAGACAGCTTCTAAAGCTTCAGGGCACCTCTGCAAGCCCTGACTGTCAGGCAACTAGAGCTGAATTGACTAAAAGACAAGTTTGGGTGCTCCTCGGAGCTTTCTTGCCAACAGACAGAGGAAGGCAGAGTCCTGAAAGGACAACACTAAGAAGTAGAAAAAATAAAAAAACATATTTTGGCTTAAACAACAAACCAAAAAACCATGTCAGTGGAGGGAAGAGGTGCTGACTGCAGCAGTGATCATTTGAACATCTGTTATGCTAAGTTTACTTACACAACTGTACTATGTTCATCATATTAATCACTGCTGCAGTAGTGTTAACTATAAACATAGATTACTGTAGCTTACTACATTTGGGAGGTGGAAGGAGAAGAGTCCAGGACCCCTTGGAGAATGGTCCTTGCAAAGCTGGATCTAGACATAGAGAAGGAATTAAGCTTATAGTGCTTTGTAAAAGTGTGTACAGAGGACCAAGTTGCTGCTTCTAGAATACATGTAGAATCTAGCCCTTTCCAAAAAGCCATAGATGAAACCAAGGCCCTAGTAGAGTGGGCCTTGACCTTCCTAGGATAGTTTTGTTATGGTGAGTATAACAAAAGGTAGTAGACAACAATTTTGAAAACAGTCTGTTTTGCCACAGGTTAATCTTTCTTCCTATCTTTACAAGAAATGAACAATTGATCTGAAGATCTAAAACATTTAGTTTTGTCAAGATAGTACCTGAGCTGTCTGTGGACATCCATGGTGC